>NC_140592.1:1218605904-1218703404 GCF_964204655.1 Triturus cristatus
CCAGGCTTGCACGCCATCTGAATACTGGTTTATAACTCCCTGTCGCACTCCTAATTTGCAACGGACATGGTCAACGTTTATGTTTCTTGGTTATCTATTTTCTACTTATTGAACTGAAGCGCTCGGATACCCTTCTAGGGTCAAGTTCGTGCTATATAAAACTCTATAAATACACACATATATATATATATACACACACATATATATATATCCAGGTGATCAAGGCCGCTGTGACAGCCGAGACGCGTCCTGATATCCTTCGTGGGGATTGCAAATAAATAAACAAATTGTTTGGCACTACAAGAGGTCTGCGCTTGATATATATATATATATATATATATATATATATATATATATACTCAAATTACTGATACTTCAAAGTAAAGGATGACGACGCCGTGTCTTGCATAGATTCAAAATTTAATGCTCAGCTGTTGGACGCGTTTCGCCTGTCCCGCAGGCTTGTTCACCAAAAGGTTGGTGAACAAGCCTGCGGGACAGGCGAAACGCGTCCAACAGCTGAGCATTAAATTTTGAATCTATGCAAGACACGGCGTCGTCATCCTTTACTTTGAAGTATCGGTAATTTGAGCATTTTACACGGATCGAGCCCGGATGATCCGGACGGACGACGCGCCCTTTGTTTAGGAGTTGCGGTGATTGTAACCGAGCAAGAGAAGTTGGCTGATATATATATATATACACACACATATATATAATGTTCAACTGGATGTCGCACAATTAGTGCCATTTTCCTTTCTCTGCTTTGTGCAGAATCGCTCCTTTTAAGTTGTCGGCAGCAGATACTCCTGTTTATTTGTATGGTATTTCCTTACATCATGTAGACCAGTTTTCAGTGTTGTACCTTTGTGGTCTATACTATGCCCTATGTAGGTTTTTTTCATTCAGCGTTTCTGCCTATACCCATATTTATTTATGTATGTGCCTATATAATTCTCTATATCTATACCTAGATATGCAGGTTACTCTGCTCTATATCTAGGTATAGATTTAGAATATATATAGAATAGATATAGAGAATTATATAGGCACATGATAGAGACATGATCTAGCCCCAGATTCCTTACCTTTGCACTTCCAGTTGTCAGACTGGATCCGGAATATTTTTGGTAGCAGTCCCCTGCGCACCAGTAGGTGGTGTCGTTCGACACCGCGTGACGTCATCGGCGTCGTGTTTGTTGTCAAAATAACCGCAAGTAATATTCACGGCTTTCCACACCAGAAGAGCGGAGCCATGAAGTTACTGACCATGGTGTGTTAAAGAACAGCTAGGGCCCTGAAGGGAAACAGCCCTGACACTAAACCAATATGCAGTGCAGGAAGGATGGGTGAGTCTGTAAGGAATCTGCAGCTAGATCGTGTCTCTACTAGCTAAGGCGTTACCAAAGGTAAATAACTGGTCTATCTGATAGAGACATCTAGCCGCAGATTCCTTAAATTTTAACAAATGCCCAAGCAATTCCTTCCGAGGAGGTGGGACTGCGGAAAGGTCTTAGACCAGAAAATCCTGCATTACAGCGCGGTCAACCAGGCCATACCTGCGTACCCAAGAATCCAGGTCATAGTGTCTGGCAAATGTGCGCAGAGACGCCCACGTGGTCGCTTGGCAGATGTCAGCAACTGGAACCCTACGCGGGAGGGCCTTGGTGGCTGTCTTCGCTTTGGTGGAATGGCCTTCAGGAGGCTGCTTCTTTGCCAAAAAGTAACCTATTTTTACACAGGGGATAACCCAACAAGAGATGGTCCTCTTTTGAACAGTACACCCCTCATTGCTCCCACGTACCCTATAAAGAGTAGGTCATCCACCGGGAACGCTTAAGTGCGATTAAGGTAGAACGATAATCCTCCTTTTGGGTGCAGGGTGAGGACAGGCTGCCGCTGAGACAGAAGATCCTCCCAAAGGGGCAGCCTGAGCGGAGGATCTATGCTCATAGCCAGAAGTTCGGGATACCAAACGCTCAATCCGGAGCCACAAGAATAACTTGTGCCAGGTCACTCCTGACCTTCATGAGCACTCTGGGCAGGAGTGGTATGGGCGGAAAGGTACAGGAGTCCTGAGCTTCACTCGCGATGAAAAGTGTTGCTGAGCAAGAGCCGCCTTGAAAACTCCAACGCGCAAAACTGCTGACATTGCACGTTTTGTTCAGAGGCTAACAGATCTAACCAAGGCTCTCCCCACCAATGAAAGAGACCTTGTACCACCTCCGGATGGAGACGCCACTTGTGATCCGCAAGCAAAAGACACAATTGATGGACGGAATGCAGAATAAATCAAAACATTTACTGTCAATCCAGAGATCTGGGTTAAATCCATCATTCTTTTGCTCACCATGCCACCCCAGCTTCGACCTGGCCATATGCAAATCAGTCTTGACCCTGTGCCTCATGGGAACAGTCCAGCCTGAACTGCCAAGGCAGGTCCTCCCTCACCTGGCTGATGAGGGGTGAAACTCCGAAACCGGTCCCAGGATGCTTGTTTCCAGTCCAGGGAGAACCTGGCCTGGCAGTTCGGGTTGGATTGCTCCCATTGGGCGCAGGGTCAAGACTGATTTGCATTTGGCTGGGTTCAAACTGGAATGGCATGGGGAGCAAAAAAATGATGGATTTATGCCCAGATCTCTGTACTGGGGTGAATGTATGACATTGTTCTGCTTTCTGTCCATCAATTGTTGTTTTTGCACTTGTGATCCGCAAGGCATCTTCAGATGAGTTAGTCTGCTCTGGCGGTCAGAGAACCAGCCAGATGTTGAACCACCAGGGAAATGCCCTGTTGACAGAGTCCACAACCCCAACCTGCCCTGTTTGTTGCAGAACCACATGGCGGTAGTGTTGTCCGTGAACACCTGAAGTAGCCTTCCCTTGATGGATGATAAAAAGGTTTTCAGTGCTAACCGGATCGCACAAAGCTCCAATAGGTGGATATGGAGCCTGGCTTCCGCCCAGAGACCAGAGTCCTCGGATCTCCACCTCCCACTGATGGCCGCCTCATCCCATGAGAGACGCATCCATCACTTATGTGAGATCTGGGTGGGGAAGGAGAGGGGTCTGCCTCTGTCCCACACCCAATCACAATTTGTCAGCCTCCACTGCAGGTCTTTCGCAGCGCCCTCGGATAGCCGAACCAGGTGGGTGAGATTTCCTCAATGCTGTTCCCATTGGAAATTCAGGTCCCACTGCAGAGCCTGCATGCGTCACCTTGCACGGTCACCAGCAGGATGCAGGAGGCCATGAGGCACAACAGCCTCCGAGTCATTTTCACTGAAATCAAGATAGAGGCTGAAACATAGATATCAGCTTGAATATCCTGGATTCGTAATTCGGGAGGATAGACCCAAATCTGCACCGTGTCCAGAACTGCTCCAATGAAAAGGGGGTGTCTGAGAGGGAGTCAGGTGTGACTTCGGCACCTTGCTAGTGAACCCAAGTGAATGCAGGAGGTTCATCGTAGTCTGGAGGTGGGAGATGACTGCTTGGGACGAGCCCGCCTTCATCAACCAGTTGTATCGATAAGGGAAGACTGGAACCCCCTGATCTCTGCAGATGGGCTGCGACCACCGCCATCACCTACATGAACACCCGAGGGACACTGGTGAGACCGAAGGGGAGCACAGCAAACAAAGTGCTCATGGCCCACTGTAAACCGCAGATCGCAACAATGGGCAGGCAGGGATATGAAAATAGGCTTCCTGCAAGTCCAGCGCTACCATCCAGTGTCCAGGGTAGACAGAACCTGAGCTAGGGTGAGCATCTTGAACTTCTCCTTTTTAAGTAGTTGAGGGCTCTGAGGTCGAGAATAGGACAAAGGCCTCCGTCCTTCTTTGGGACCGGGAAATAACGGGAACAACCACAGCCTATTTCTGGACCGGGAACCCTCTCTATAGCTCCCTTGGTCAAGAGAAACTGGACTTCCTCGCTGAGTAAGGCAAGGTGATCCTCCGTCAGCCGATCATACATTGGAAACATGGGTGGAGGGGTGGAGGGGTAGTCTTGGAGGGGAGGAAGAAGCCCCTTAGGACTATTTGCAACACCCACCTGTCAAAGGTGATGTTTTGCCAGTGGTGGAGATGATGCCATATTCTGCCACCAACTGGCAGTGAATGATCCTGGGAGATCAGACTAGGAGGGTTTTGTGCTGGAGGAGGGAATCGTGGCTTAGCCAGACTTCTGGCCTCCCGCAGAGCTTGCTGAACTTGCTGGGCCCTTTGGCCGAAATAGGGTTGGCGCAGTGGGTATCACCATCCGTAGCCACAAAAGGAGCAAAAACAAGATACAGCCTGGGATGTGGAGCTGAGGCCCAAGGACTTGGCTGAAGGCTTTGAGTCTATGAAACGCTCAAGGGCGGCATCTGCTTAGTCTCCGAAGAGCCAGGAGCCATCAGAGGGCATGTCCTTTACATTAGCTTGGACAGCCCCCAAAAAAACAGACATCGTCAGCCAGGCGACGTACGGTTACAGTCATGGAAATCGCTCTGCCCAGCGAGTCTGTTGTGTCCAAGCCACATCAGATGGCAAACTTTACTGCATCTCTCCTATCTGAAATGGCCTGGGAGAGTAGAATCCAGTCTTCCTCCGAAACCCTGGGCACCACCTGCGCAACTGTATCTCATATAGAATGGGAATAACGGCCCCAAAGGCATGCGGTGTTCACTGACCGCAATGCTAGAGTGACAGAAGAAAGAAAATTCTTCCCAAAGCTTTCCAGTCTCTTAAATTCCCTGTCTGGGGTTGCGGAATGGAACATGCCATGGGAAGTGGGAGCTTGAACCACCAAGCTGGTGGGGTGGGCGGTGATGTAAGCTGGGTCAGCCAGTTCAGGGCGATGGCGATGGGCAATCGTTCTAGTCACAGGAGCCTCTGTGCTGGGCTAGGGCCAGGTGCCCAGAAAAACGTCAGCAAGGGTTTCGAGTTGGAGATTCCAGGCAGCAGGACCTCTGTCAAGACATTAGTCTTGACTGCCACAGTAGGGAGATGCAGGTCCAAGACCGCCACAGCCCTACGCACCACCATAGCGAATGATGCCCTCTCCTCCGTAGCCAGGTTAGGGGGAGACAGCATGTCAGAATCTGGGAAGTGTCAAGGCCACTAATATCACCTAGTTCCTCATACCAGTCCATGTCCTGGGTTGCGAGATT
Source organism: Triturus cristatus (assembly GCF_964204655.1). NCBI lineage: Eukaryota > Metazoa > Chordata > Amphibia > Caudata > Salamandridae > Triturus > Triturus cristatus. The sequence continues at coordinate 1,218,611,057 of NC_140592.1, forward strand.
TCTAAGGCGCCCTGCTCCCCCTCCCCATCCTCCTCATTCATACCAAACCCTTCAGCTCAGTTGGCGCCGGTCTCAACATCGGTGGACGCCTGACCAGCTCCGTGTCGTCAGACATGTGGATTGGGGAGGTGTCGCAGACGCAGAGGACCTCGGCTGCGGACGCAGAGCTGTGGTATGTCGCCGTGGAGGTGCGACCGGAGCCGGTCCTGACACGGTAACGGGTCCAGTAGGAGGACGTGGCACCAGTTCCAGAACCCACTGGAACTCCATCATCCAAGCCTGCATGGCGCGAAGGTGCGCCAGCAGTGTCAGGCAACCCAAATATGGCACACATGGCGTCATAGAACTTCTTCAGCTGGGCGGGGGTCACCCCCGTCCCTGGGAAAGGAGGGAAATGCAGAGCCGACCCAGGCACCTGCTCCGTGGAGCGAGGCCTCAAGCGCCAAGGTTCCTCCGTCTAATCACGCGATGGACGTGGCTAAGTCGAAGCTTCTTGTGACACCTCTTACCTGACGACTTGGAAGAAGAGGACTTAGATTCTCTGGAACAGTGCTCTGGCCTTCCTCTCGACCGAGATTGAGATCAACGGGGCGACCTCCTAGGCACCGGCCGCAATTAGCTTTTGAGACCGCTCGCTCAAAGCTTTCGGCGCCATGGCCCAGCAATTGGAGCACAACTGTGTTGTGGTCACGCTCCAGGCACCAGAGACACATTAAGTGGGGGTATGTGACTGACATGGTACGGTGACAGGTGCTGCACGGCTTGAACCACGAGGTCTTCTTGCTAGACATCCTTAGCACACCAAAAGGAGTCGATAAAAAGGTAGGGGGGAAAAAAGTCAGAAAAAAAAAAAATGTAAGCTCTCTGACGGATCTGTGCTGGCTGGCGCGGAAAGAAAATAACTGGCGGCAGTGCGCCGGAGTGGCAGTTATTCAACAAACATGGCGCCGGCGACAAACACAGCGCTGACGACGACGACAAAAACGGCGCGCCGACGACGACAAACACGGCGATCCGATGATGACAAACACGGCACGCCGATGACGACAAACATGGCGCGCCGATGACGTCAACCAGCACGCAGGGGTACTGCTATGAAAAATCTTCTGGATCCAGCCTGATGCCTGGAAGTTCAAAGGTAAGGAATCTGCGGCAAGATGTCTCCATCAGCTAACCTTTATACAGCCCCATCTCAAGAAACTTGTTAACATGTCATTGAGGGATGAGAGAATCCACATCATCCCACTAAGTGGGCACACTGGATGCCCTGCTTTTTGCCGTTCGTCTCCTTTCTCTTGTACAGGCCTGGGAGGAATCCTAAAAATATGATTCAACTCTAAACAGAGTTATGATTTATTAGGAGGCAATCTGGTATTTGCCATGGTTTCTTAACGACCTCAATTTTGGACAGGCACATTCAGCCGCTAATCAAGCAGTTCATTACTTATTCCACCCATTCCCAAAGTAACTTGCTCTAATTCATCCTAACTGCCTTGCCAAGAATCAAATGTAATCAGTACTTCAAAGGCTTCTCCATGAACAGCTCCAAGTGGAACTCCTCAAACTGGACATCACAACACAATGACCAACAGACAGATATGACATGCTTTGCAACGTATATTACTCCTCCTTGAAAAAAATCTGAGAACATCAACGCATCAATAAAAACCAGATCTGCGCATCATTCACAGAAAAGAAATGGCCAAGTACTAAACATCCTGACAATCTTTCTAAACTTAAAATGTGCAGCTGAGCATGCAGGCTCTTGGTGAAATGGTTATCAATGACTACCCCCACAGAAGCAATGTTCTTTATGAGGCAGTCCAGAAACGAGTCTATGCCCTTCTAGGACTCACTCCCAGGTCCCACCTTCAAAAGACCTGCCTAGAATATAACTCATAGAAACAGTAACAAGCACACATCCATCTTGACACCGCCCTCACCCCGTTGAAACCATCCCCAAATGTTCAATCTTTACCCCTTCTCAGTGGCAGTCCAACCAACATTCTCTATTTCCTTTAATCCACTACCTATGAAAAAGAAAGCAGACCATCTTCCTTCATGAAATTCCTTCATGGAGATGTCCCCAACACCCTTCAACACTTTCCTCAAGAAAGCAATATTTCAAGATGACCACATGCCTGACCCACCAACTGCCTCAAATACCCATGCTTATCACAGAGGAGTTCTCTTTTAAACTATCATCCACCTGTTATTATCAGAAAAGTCACTAATTCGGGGTTCCACCGTCCCCTGTATGAGTCAAGCAGAATAATGGTTGTCCCTGGTAATGTCAGAAAACCATAGTCAGATGAAACTGACAAAGGCCTTTAAAGATTGTGACAACCAGTATGTTCAGTGGGCAACGAAACCAATCAGGAACCACATTGGTGACACTACTAGACCCGCCCCATCCAACACACACTGTTTTCTGTAACTCCGGTACCAGAACTAGAACTTGGCGACCATGATTCAATGGAACCCACATTGACCTGAGATATTTCCAGCTTCCCCCATGCCACCTAATTTGCGATGTAGCTCACTTTTAGGTGGTAGGTTACTAGGTTTCTGGGGAACAGATACGGTAACAATGGCTCAAACCCAATAAACTACCATTCTTGAACCCATAGCTGGCTAGGAATAAAGGAGAATATGCAGCTTGGATACACTGTTGTAGTCAAATAAAGTAATACACCTTGTAATCTGGCAAGATACCCAACCTGAAGACAGGAGTTGCGAAGTTACAACAGAGTGACATGATAATTTAAACGTAGAGTACATTTTTCACAACTCCCTTCTCTTTGATCCTCCTTCCAATTTCGCTCCCACCTCCCTCAGTGAAAATGTTAACCATCTTAGAGGAGATACAATGCATCCTCTTATCATGCAAGACACCTCAGAAGTCCCCTAGAGGACGAACACAAGAGTAAACGATGTGTGTCATGAAGCTAACAGACAGGGAGCTTGCTTCCAAGAATAAGCAGAAAGCCTCACCTTCCTCCCATGGACAATCAGCATCATACTACTTTAAGATTACATGTCTACAAGAATTAAGTTGTTTCCATTGAACCAAAGCAAAGCACGAACAGTCAGGTTATACACTTAGTGTAAACACAATAACATTTCGGTTGTATCCCTTATCCCAGCCCAGTTTGGGGAACTGCTCTTCAGACAGGCTACCGCACCAATAGCTGGAGGGATGAGTCAAAGTACAGCAGTGCTGGTGAAAAAAGTGTGCCTACTGGTTTGAAGATAGTCGAGGAAGACGTTAGACAAATCAAAGTAGCCTTTAATCCACAACACATGCATGACGCTGGTTTTACTATCAGTAGTGACAGGAAAAGACAGACTTGTCAACAGAGTACCATCTTCCTGAGGCAGGAACTTGAGTCTGCGATCTAGAGGTGGCCCCTCAGTGCTCATCTGCATGGCTGTAGTGGCACCTCCGTGCTCATCTACATGGCTGTAGTGGCACCTCCGTGCTCATCTACATGGCTGTAGTGGCACCTCCGTGCTCATCTACATGGCTGTAGTGGCACCTCCGTGCTCACCTAAATGGCTGTAGTGGCGCCTCAGTGCTCACCTACATGGTTATAGTGGCGCCTCAGTGCTCACCTACATGGTTGTAGTGGCGCCTCAGTGCTCATCTACATGGTTGTAGTGGCGCCTCAGTGCTCATCTACATGGTTGTAGTGGCGCCTCAGTGCTCATCTACATGGTTGTAGTGGCGCCTCAGTGCTCATCTACATGGTTGTAGTGGCGCCTCAGTGCTCATCTACATGGTTGTCGTGGCGCCTCAGTGCTCATCTACATGGTTGTCGTGGCGCCTCAGTGCTCATCTACATGGTTGTCGTGGCGCCTCAGTGCTCATCTACATGGTTGTCGTGGTGCCTCAGTGCTCATCTACATGGTTGTCGTGGCGCCTCAGTGCTCATCTACATGGTTGTAGTGGTGCCTCAGTGCTCATTTACAAGGCTTTGGTGGTGCCTCAGTGCTCATTTACAAGGCTTTGGTGGTGCCTCAGTGCTTATCCGCATGGCTTTGGTGGGGCCTCAGTGCTAATCTGCATGGTCGAGGTGGTGCCTGGTGCTCAATTACTTGGTTGTGGTAGTGCTTCAGTGCTCATCTACATGGCTTTCTGGTGCCTCAGTGCTCATCTACATGGCTTTGTGATGCCTCAGTGCTCATCTACATGGCTTTGTGATGCCTCAGTGCTCATCTACATGGCTTTGGTGGTGCCTCAGTGCTCATCTACATGGCTTTGTGATGCCTCAGTGCTCATCTACATGGCTTTGGTGGTGCCTCAGTGCTCATTTACATGGCTTGGCGGTGCCTCAGTGCTCATTTACATGGCTTGGCGGTGCCTCAGTGCTCATCTACATGGCTTTGGAGGTGCCTCAGTGCTCATTTACATGGCTTTGGAGGTGCCTCAGTGCTCATCTACATGGCTTTGTGGTGCCACGGTGCTCACCAACATGGTTGTGGTAATACTTCGGTGCTCATCTAAATGGTTGTGATGGTGCTTCAGTGCTCATCTACATGGTTGCTGTGGTGCTTCAGTGCTCATCTACATGGTTGTGGTGGTGCCTCGGTACTCATCTGCATGGCTTTGGTGGGGCCTCCGTGCTAATCTACATGGTTGAATCAAACATGTATATAATGAAGGATTCAGAGCAGGTGCATTTTAAATACAACAGTACTAGAAAACAGACAACAGAAATTGGAAAATTATAGACTAATACATTGGTGGGTTTAAGCCAGTACCGCTTTGCAGTTTCAATCACGGCGAAGTCAAAAAGTAATGAAGAACGTCAAGCTTTACAAAGCAGTGAATAACGCCAAATACACAAGTCTGCAGTTCAAATAATGGGGATACGGTGCCATAAAGGGCACAGAACTGTTTTTAAATACTGTAAATCAGTATGTGGACCAAAACTATCCAGATGCTTTAGATTATCTACACAAACAAGTCCATCGGTTTTTAGTATATTCTGTGCCCCTCAAACTACTATCTATTTATAGCTAAGCTGTAAACTAAAGAAAGATGCTGTCACATTCCTCAGTCTTCAATAGCATTCCTGCAAAGCCCAGAGGCTATAAGTCGACAATCGCTAGGCTTTCTACCCCACCAATTTTTAACCACAAGTACCGCTAGGAAAATAATATGTTTGTTAATTACGTGGACTTTAAACTAGACGATAACACACCTATAGAATTTACCTTCAGATCACCCAGCTCTGGAAGAACGGCTGTTATTGGGTTTCACTGATCCAGATGTGCTTTATAATAATAATTATTTTGGAGCATATAAGAATAATTATAATAAAATCGATATAAAAACATGTTTACTACAATGCTTACTACCACAACTAAGCCATTACTATGTACTGAAAATAAATGGCGATACAATTCTTCAATTTAACAGTACTCAACTGACCAACCCAGGAAGGATGAAATAAACTTCCCCTACTGGGATTTAAATGTGCAAGTCAAAAAAAGCTCATGGAACTAAAACATGCCTACCGACACAGAGGGCTCTCCAGCTGCTTGACTGAAGCCTCCAGTTCCTCAAGGACACGGATCATTCACTGAACTAGGGACCTCTTGTGAGGGGATTCCAAACACATATATATGGACCTTAACAAATATGGAAATTGCGAACCACCCCTTTCGCCGGGCAAGTAGCCAATGTCATGTTTTGTGCAAAATTCAAGTTGATGATGGTGAACTGGCAGACGTGCGTAGCCATGATAGGTAAATGCAATTTTATCAACCTCAAACGGGAGTTACAAAAAAAAAACATACTACCGCTAAATTGGGTGGCCATAGGGCTTGCACTATATTTTAAATTTAAAAAAATAACCATGGCATGTAATTCTAATAGAAAAGTATAGGTGCTTCTTTGCAGGTAAGTTTACCTAGAACCAGCTTAGAAACCTTCTTTAATTTTAATGCCAACAAAGGAAAATATGATTCTTAATGGCGCAAAGAAAGAATTACTCTAATCTGAAGAAAGTTTAAACACATAATGAAGACAAAGTATAAAGAATGAAAACAAAAAAATATTGGCAATGCAAAATATGAGCCCATCCGCTCTGCCATTAAAACGCCTTCATTTCAAGGGGATGTGCACGTGAGGAGCCTTCATTTAAAATACACGCGCCAACAGCTGAAGAGGGCTGACTCAGTGCCTCCCATGTTGTAGGCTAAGCCGCACATAAGCAAAATGTGACTGACAGAAAAATCAAGAAGACGGCTGCAAAGCCCCTGCAAATATGTATGGAAGCATGTGCATTTTAATTAGCACTTTTAAAAAAAAAACTAAATGAGGCTGGCGAGACAGCTAATTGTACACAATTGCGGGCAGGGAAATGAACACATTCTAAGGGGAGCGTCAAGGGAAACAGTTTCGTGGGACTGTACTCATCTCCAGCTTGCAGCCTACATGGACGTGCCTGAAGAAAACAAAAAGGTGGAGGTGGTTTCCATGAATTAATCTCAGCCACTGGTAATTATTACTTGATCCTCATACCAGTCCAATGGTTTTGTGCCCAGAAAGCCACACTAGACAGGGAGCAGCCATATTCACATCAGCCCTGGTCATGTTCCAACAGGAACGTCTAGCTCTGTCTAAGTTCGCTCCAGATGGAAGCTCAAAGAGTGTGGTATAGCTTGAATTTATGGCAAAGCGAGTACAGGAACCACATCTGGGAACACCTGTCAAATTTAGGCTGTGGCACTGATGAAAACAAAAGACGTGATGGGTAGAATGCTCTAATTAATCTCACCGCTAGTTATTACTCGGATTGCATTCCAGTCCAACTCTTTTTACACACTATCCCACTCAAGACATACAACCCATATGCAAATCACCCTTGACCATACTGCAATTGTAACCGCCTAAGCTACCAGTCTAGTCCCAGATGATTACAAGCTACCCACGAACAAGCTAGTTTTGACTAGAGTGGCCTTTTCATCAGTCTATGGAGCACAACAAGCACAATGTACATGCGTGTAGACCGCTGAGTGAATGTACTTCAGGAACTGGTTTTTAATCCTACCTAATATTTTTACATTTTATAATCTTGTAAAAAAAAAAAAAAAAAAAAAAAAGATTACTGATTGGTGAGGCCAGATACGGTTTTAGTGAAAATGGAATTGCTTTAGACGTAGTTTTCCCAAAAACGTCAGTTTCCTTAAAGCTGCGCCCGTGCCCGGTGTCCAAATGTCTCTTCTTTACCAGAGCGGATGGGCAGGATTTCGGTTTCTAAATCTCTCCCCATGTTCACGAACATTGCCCAGCTAAAATAAGCTCTATCCATCAGCTGCATTTTCTTATGAACAGAAGAACAAACATGGGAGGGGAAATGTGCACGCTCACTACGCTCGTGCAGTACTCATGTTTTGTTGTTCGCTATGGGTTCCCTGCTTCTATCCCGATATCTTTAGCATCTATAAATTATAGAGAAATTGCACATGGTACAGAACCCCGTCACATTTTTGTAGATCTCTTAGAAATGACTTGGCGAGGTGTTCCGAACAGCTACGGCATCAATCAAATAGTGTTTATTAGGACTACTTCCGACACCAAAAAAGGTAACCTGCATAAAATACTAATTTGCGCTCCAGGGCCTAGTCCTGGATAAACGTCGTATTGCAATACACTGGACACACGCCATCGGCCCTAGATTAGACAAATGGAGGGCAGACGTACACGAGTCGGGTGTGGCTTAGGAGTGCCGCCTGAGGGCTGTGCGTAGGGACGCGAATGCAGAGCAAGATTTGGAAGAATGGGGACACATGCTGGATGGATTGCAGTCGACAGAAGAGCAGAATAAAAGGGAGGAGGGCTCAACACAGACGTCAAATCCTTCCACCTCTACGCCGAATCCAGAGAATGGAGAGAAAACTCACTCCCACATATATCAATAGCCTTTATCGGCGAGCAGAAGAAGGTTACCCCCCCCCCCCCCTCTAAAAAATATTGGATGTCCGATAATTCCGCTCTAGATGACATATATATAGATATATAGATATATATCACTATAGGATGAGGTTCCGCCACTAGTCGCTGCCAAGGTTGCTTTTATTGATTTTTGTCTTGTTATATGTTAATATCAGTATTGTTGCACGCATTTCTCCTGTGTGGAAAGGGCTTTAAACATCGAAATAGCCATTATACACCCAGCAATGAAACCACTGAGGGAGACATATGGGCACCCTAGTAGACTGCCATGATATACAACATGTTAATTATTAGCCTGCCAATGAAGCATTGTAACATACATGGCGAACATGTAATGTGATAGCTGTGCAGTGCTGCAATAAAAATAAATTCGAAAAAAAATGACTTGCCGAAAATTTACGAAACCAAGAAAGAGGACATAACTGACAAAGGCTATCTACTATTAACATTTGTTGAAGTTACATTCAGTGGTTTCAGAGTGTAGCACAACCAAATCCTGCTTTGGGAAAAATGTTAAATCGAAAGCAACAAGTTTTGGGAACATTTCTTTTATCTTCTGAATCCACTGACCAATCGACATCAAATTTCACATAAACAAGGGATGAGATTTCAACACTGTTTCCCCCAAGTTTGGTGCAAGGACGGTAGTCAAGCGGGCAAAGTTATTAAGAATTTAAAAAATAGGGCTTTCATGGAGTGAGGTAGGTCATTAACTAGGTCTAAATATAGAAAGTTCAATATGGCTTTGAGGTCATTGTGAATTTTATTTAATAATTATGACGGGGCATGCAGGGAGTGTTTGTATTCAGTGATGGGCATCTTCAAGGTATGGAGTGAGGTGCCACCCTCCCTGCCATAGGAACAAACTTCTGAAATGTACACAAATACCTGTCTATCAGTGTTGATATTTCCCACAGAATGTCAGTTACGGTAAGTAATGCAATCATAACTATCCACCCACACATGCGGTCACGGTCTGAATAAAGAACTGTAACTTAATTTTAAAATAAATAAATAAATAGAATGAGGCCGATAACATTCTGTAAATAATATACTAAAACCCAATGCACACAACCTTAGAGGCAGCAGGATCTTGATGCTGGCTAGGACGCATGCCCCGTTATCCAACTCAATGTGCACATTAGGACACCGATATAAGCCACCCACCATCATATCTGGGACACAGACAATGCGGATAGTGGAACCAGCAAACCCTGCAACACATTTTTGGGCTTCGCGTAAAGCCACCTACCAAAATGTTTTCCGATCACAGCCAGTAAAGAGGATTGTTTGGATCTGCAAATTCTTCCGGAGTCCACGGAGATTGAAATGGCCAACTGAAATAAATGCTTCCTCAAGCCACGTAATTTTTTATCCTTGGATCAAATCTTCAAATACTAATGATTTACCAAAGTTTAAGATTAAACATTCAGAGCCAGCTTGGCATCTCAGTAACACAATAGTCTCAAAAACTACTCAGCAAATTAAGAGCTATTCACAGGTATAGTTTATCTTCAATTCAAGCTGGTGTAATTCGAGGACATTGTATTGCTGAAAGGGGGACAGTGGGATGAACAAATTACTATGGGGCTTAACATGGTAAATGCTTATTCACGATAATCACAAACAACTTTATCCTCGCTCCCTGCCTTAATTGGTCTGAACTAAATCAAAAAATTGAGATACTAAACCTGCATATGCCAAGTACCTATGAAGTGCTGTGCAGGTCAAAAATCCATCAACCTTTGGTAATTTAAATTTAACCATTTCAAAAATTTAATAATGCAAGTTGCATTATAATTCATTCCAGTAGTCAATACGAAAAGCATTTGTTTCACTTATAACTTCACCTTCATTTGACAAGTCTGTACAAAGATTCTTAAACAAAATATTGGTACCTCTAAGACGTACACTGGAAAGTTTTGTGCAGATTGGTTAAGGGGAATGGGGACTGAAAGGTAAAATGACAAGTGAAGACCATCAGCTGGCAGATCAACACCATCATGGATCAACAAACAAATAAATAAAACCTTGCAAATATAGATCATTTTTGCTTTGAAGAAAAGCAGTCAATTTCTGACAAAAAACAAGAGTCCCATTTTTTTTTTTTTTTTTTAAGAGACTCATGCACAATTGGAGAAGGGTATCGAAATTTGAATTTTAGCTTGTCATATCATCAGAAGCTGAATACATGGATTTTAAAACTTTTGCTCCAGCAAGCTGTTTGGAAGTGAAACTACCAGATAAAATCGTCTCAAGGAGATGTGGGAATTGAGAAAAAAAACAGGGAAAGACGGTCCAGCATGGAGGCAAACAAAGAGGTAAAATAGAGGGCATGAGGAAACAGCATTGTGGGTGGAGTGGTGTGTCACAAAAGCTAGTATCTCATGGGAGAGAGCGATCGAGTGTAGCCGATAGTCAGAGTTAGGTGTCCAACTGGCAGGCGAACTAGCAAAGTATCTGGTGGGCTTTGCCACAAAACTGTTCTCCAAAAAGACCGCTTGAGCACTGGTCATATGGGTGGGCCTGAAAGAGGGGACTAAAGGACACTCCAAACCATACCACTTTACCCCCTTGGCTGCTTTTCCATAAGTCCTTTCTCATTTTAACCCTTTCTGCTGGTATCTGGTTACATTTTTGTGCTTCTTCTCCCAACGTCACCTATTTACATCTAACCTTTCTACAGATTTTCTTACTACGCTTATTTTCTGCACTTGAATAGTTTCCTCTCAGTTTCCCTTTTTGCACAGATCCAGATCGTGATAGCTAAAGACAGACAACTGGAACTTTATTTTACTTCAATTATTAAACCTCCTGCTTTTACCATCCGTTTTTTGTTTTAAATCTTTTAGAAATAGTCGGCCATTATTGGGTTTTTATTTTGCTAGCCTCGACTTTGCATTCCATACCAGGTTTAGAGTAGTAATAACCTTCTATTAACCAAAATAATCAATCATCATACTGGTTCTTCAACAAAATGCATTTTCTCGATTTTAGCGTTCATAAAGGCATTCTTTAACCCACACGTATTCTGAATTGTATTAGGAAAAATACTCTTTGAAAAGGTGTCCACAAACATATTAAAAATACAATAAAGGCCTGAAGTATTCTTGGTACGGCTGGTGTTTGCATTGGAGCAGCTAATAGTAGGTTTAGGTATACTGACTGTTTGGTAAAAAGACATGAAGGCTTTCGAAGATACATCCTTGTACAGTAAAAAAGCTAAAGTAAAGCTGCTCAGCCGATAAAACGTGAAAGCCAGATGGAAACACTTCAAGGTTGCTAAATGCTGGTTAATGTTTGGATTCATCGTAATAGGTTTTCCAATCATAGAAATAAGGCCAAAGAAGGGGGCGATCGTAATGATATCTACGGGTTACAGTTCAAAACACTTGAAGAGCAGAAATCTAAAGAAGCAAAAACACATTCTAACATCGCAAACTAATGCAATAGAAAATATTGCAGCTATGACCACATTAGAACTCCATTCTAGGGGGGTGTGGGTTGAGCCGCCACCAAGATGGCTGCATCCGGCGGAGGCTCCGTGCATCGGGAGGAACCCTTTCTTGTACCGGAGTCACTCTTCCGACCTCACGGAGATGGAAATTGCCGGCAGCTGAGGAGCGCGCGCGGGGGCCCACATAGCAGTTTTTCTTTTTTCATTTTACACTACCTATCGCCCTGTTCCCACCGCGCTACGCTCCCCTCAGTAATATCGGTAGCGCCCGCCATTTTGTTTTCGGCAGGACGCTGCTTTACTCTTTGGATTTTCCCGCATCGCTGGAGATGAGGCGCGGGTGCCATCTGCAATTTTTGCCTTTGGCCGTACATGGAGGTGGATGCAACTTAAATAGGGATCTCTGCCCTTCAATATTATTTTTCTGACTGAGGAAATCCTTTCTCTCTGGTTGTACTCAAAGGTGAGGAGACTCTTTTGCTTCTCTCATGTCACACCTCTGGAACTGCTTTTTCTAAATATACACGTCGTCTATGTGACCAGATCTTCCATTTTGCAGGATTGCATACTCTGTGTCAAATTGTCATGCTACGTACGCCTTGTATACCAATTTGCGGGTACGTTCTACAGCTTGGAAGCTTTTACTAAGCCTTGATACTGGATATTAAATTTGTTCTTTGTTTGGGTGTGAGTATACTTGACGTCCCGCTCCATACTTGGGGAGGCAAAGACTGGTGAAGTTCTTTCACTGTCGCTTTTAGCTGCCTCTCACTGGTGTCTTACTTTACCTTATATAAGTTGCTTATCTTCTGTACATTTCAACACACTTTTACATACACTCGTATGGATCCTGCTTCCTCCTTTGGTCAGAAAACTACTCCGTCAAGTATGTCTTCTCTTCACAAGGATGCCAACCCTACTGCCCCTCCTAAACGTCACAAGAAAGAACCTAACTCGCCTACTAAGTCTCCACTAGCCATCACACTGGAAGATCTCATGGAAGAGATAAAGATGATTAAACCTTTTGTTATCGAAACCAATGCCATCCTTCAGAGGCTGGATGAAAAAAGGTCGAACTTGGATTCAAGAGTGTCAGCGGTGGAACAGAAGATCAGCGATACCCAAGATGTGAACGCTCAGGTTGCGGCCATGTCCAAAGAGATTGCTCTTCTCACGACGCAAACGGAGGACTTAGAAAATCGTAATAGACGCAACAATCTTTGAATTTATGGCATTCATGAGGGTGAGGAAGGGTCTGACATGCTAGCCTTCTTAAAAGTTCACATTCCCAAAATTGTTGGCCTCAAGGATGGTACTAATCTTAATCTGCAACGTGCTCACCGCATTACTCCTAAAATCGGAGGTTCATCTTCTTCGTCGTCTGTCAATCGTCCCAGAGGGATAATCTTATTATTTTTTGAATAGACTGACTTGTTAATGGTCCTTTCAGCAGCAAAACAAAAAAAGCAGATGTTATGGTCTGGTCACAAAGTTTTCTTCTCTCAGGATGTTGCCCGCGCTACTGCAGCTCGTCGCAAGGAATTTCTTTCTCTTCGACCGGCTCTTCGCTCCATGAACGCCAGATACGGCCTGGTACATCCTTGTTTCTTCAAAGTTACATATAAGGAGAGGTCCTACTCCTTTGATCGTCCTGAAGATCTAAGATAATTTATTTCTCGCCATAAAGGGTACGAGATGGACTTTGGAGGGGCATGATCAACTTTATCATTTTTGCTTTGTCTTATGTTCTATGCGGTTTACTTTTTCTAATTCATTGTTCTGAAATTATTGGATACCTTTCATTGTTGTCAGTTTTGGTCTGCTGCTGTTCTTTTTAGATTAATGTGGCTAGTTTGTCATCTAGGCCGGACTTCTCACATTGTTTCTCTTCGTTTTTTTCCACAGATGTTCTCTCCTCCTGTACAGACCCTTTCCGCAGATGTTTCCCTCCTCCCTGCTCTCCACCTTTATCCTAATGTTCACGGTTACCCTAATGTATGGTAAGTGTCTAGTACTCGTTCACGTACCTTTGTTTTTGTTGCTTGCTTGTTTTACTTTTATTGATTCAGGTCTGATTTGTAGTTAATCTCTCCTGTTGTGTCACCCCTCATAGGCTCCTTGTTTTCGTATGTATTTTTTTTTCTGTTCATTGGCTGTGGTTGTTCTCGTTTGTCCTAACTTGCTTGGCCGTTTGACCTTCTTTAGCAGCTTCCTGATTCCTCATGCTACTTTTTTCCTCTATATCCTTACCCTGTTTTTCTTGACTTAAGTCCCCCGGCTTCTCGTCAACCTTTACATGTCTATCACTTACTTCCTCTTCCCTCTTTCTCTCTTTTCTTCTCCTTATGGTTTTCTTTTTTATTCTTTCTCTATTGACCTCTGATCTTGTATTTTCCTTTCCCTTCAGCGCATCATTTTTTATTTTTTTACATCTCATTTCTTTTATTTTGTCATCATTTAACTACTCATTTCTCTTATTGCTCTCCACTTTTTATTCTTTGGCACCATGTGTTAAATGTTTTCTTGCGTTTATTCTATAGTTATACATAATATAAGTTCAATCAGCTGTTGCTTAAAGTTACCTTTTGCATATCCTGTTGCTTAATGTTGTTTCTCTCTGGTTATCATGACTGATATTGTTCGCATTGTTTCATTTAATGTTAAGGGATTACGCAACCATGTTAAGAAACAGAGGGTTCTCACTCATTTGTCTAGGCTGCAAGGTAAAATAGCAATGCTTCAGGAGACTCATCTTACTGAAAATGAGATTAATTATCTTAAAAGGCAATGGATTGGCCATGTGTTCTGCTCCCTGTCCAAAGATAGAAAAAAATGGAGTGATTACTTTATTTCATAAATCTTTCTCTTGTTCTGGAGAGGGAGGAGAGAGATGTTGATGGCAGATGGCTCCTTTTACATCTTATTATAGATGGTTCCCCTATCCCCCCTTCTTAACATTTACGGCCCTACTGGTGTTGATGCACAATTTTGGAAAGATATGTCACACACCCTTCATTCATGTCCTGACACCAATTTACTAGTGGATGGAGATTGCAATCAGGTCATGGATCCTTTCACGGACAGGAAGTCCAACGCTAGGTACACTCCCAACAAAATGCAAAAATCCTTTATGACTACAATTCATTCGAGGGGTTTGGTTGATTCATGGAGAATATTTCATCCGGACACGTTAGAATAAATTTTTTATTCTCCTACTCACAAATCTTCCTCTAGAAAAGATTATATCTTTTTTGAGCCCACGTCTCCTTTCTAATCTAATTCATGCCGACATCGGGTCCATTCTTATTTCCGATCACGGTCCAGTTTTGATTAGTCTAGATCTCCCCTCTGAACCCTCCAAGCCACGCAGATGGCGCTTCAATAATTATTTACTCAAGGATCATGAATTTTTAAAGCGTTTTAAAGAGCTCTTGCCAGAGTTCTTCCTTAGGAACGCTTTTCCGGATATTCATTTCCCCACGATATGGGATGCCTTTAAGGCGACAGACAGAGGATTCATTATTGATTTTGTTGCGGTAAAAAAAAAAGCAGTGTAGGAACAAATCCGCCTGTTAGCCTCCATTAAACATCTCGAACACGCCTACTTTACAACTAATAATGAGGATACCTTAAAGTTAATTCAAGCTAAGTTGTCCTTTAATCTGAAATCAACTGAGGAGGCCTCAGGCACCTTACTCAAAGTCAATTCTAAATTCTACGGGGGTCGCAACAGAGCTGGCAGGCTACTTGCGAACTATTTAAAGGTGAAATCCCAACGTTCCAAGGTACTCAAAATTACTGATAATGGCGGTGTTGATCATTTTGAAGACGACAAAATATTAAATTGTTTCACAGATTTTTACAAGACGCTATACACTCCAGAATCCTCTCCTTCCGAAGAGGCTTTGTACTCTTTTTTTTAAGCACTCCCTCCATGTTCCTCCTTGCTTCCCGATTGCTCAGTATTCGAGGAGGATCTTTCCCTTTCTGAACTTAAGTCCGCCCTAGCCAAACTACCAAAGGATAAGTCCCTTGGTCCGGACGGCTTCACTGCCGAATTTTATTCTCGTTTCTCACAATTTTTACTTCCTCACCTTTTATCTTTATTCCAACATTTTTTGTCTTGCAAAGAGGCTTGTGGTCCTTTGCTCGAGGCTAGGATTTGTCTAATTCCTAAGAAAGGCAGGGATCCTTCTTCTTGTGCTAATTATCGCCCTATTTCTTTAATCAATTTAGACTGAAAGATTTTCGCTAAGGTCCTCGTTCTTCGTATTAACGTCATTCCTGATTTAATTGGTTATGAGCAAACAGGTTTTGTCAAAGGTAGAACGATTGTGGACAACTCTAGAACCTTTTTGAACATCATACACCTTGCCTCCAAAAGCTCTACCCCGTTCGCTGCTATCACCCTAGATGCTGAGAAAGCTTTTGACCGTGTTCATTGGCTTTTTATGATGCGTGCTCTTAAGTGGCATGGATTCAGCCTTGTTATTTTATCCCTTATTAGTTTGTTGTATTCCTCCCCTACCACGTCGGTCTTTGTAAATGGTTTTCAGTCTCATTATTTTACTCTCCAACGAGGTACTCGCCAAGGTTGCCCCCTGTCTCCTTTGCTTTCTATTCTGTCTCTCGAGCCTTTTCTTCATTCTCTTAGGAATTCTCCTACCTTTCAAGGTTTTATTCATAAATCTATTTAAGTAAAGTTCACTGCTTATGCCGATATTTTGTTATATATGTCCGATCCTTCTACCTCTTTACTCACTTTTGTTGATCTTTTGTCTTTGTATTCAGCCATTTCTGGATACAAGTAAAATTTTTCCAAGTCTGAAATTCTTCCGTTAAATAAACATTCCCTTAGAAGTATGTTTGTAGGGATGGACTTTAAATGGAACACTAACTGCATTACTTGTCTAGGGATAAAATATTCTTCAATTGCGAAGACAGTTCAATCGAACTTGGAAGATGTTTTATCACAAATTTCTGATATGGCAGAGAAATGGTCCCCTTTATTTCTGTCCTGGTGGGGCAGGTTGGATCCCTCCAAGATGATGATGCTTCCAGTAGTTAATTTTCACCTTTCCATGTTACCGGTACGACTTCCTTTAAAAAATGTCAAGAATCATAATAGTATCCTGAGTAAATTCCTTTGGAATAATCGGAAAGCTTGTATCTCTTTTGGCTCTGTCCACTCCTAAAGATAGGGGTGGGGTTAATTTTCCCAACTTTCGCCAATATCCTTCCTCATTTCTAATTCGACAAGTATTGCCCTATTTTCCTCTTCAGATGACCCTCCCTTATCAGTATCGTATAAATTGGAGGAATCCGCTATTCATCCACTCCCCTTTTCCTCGTTAGACAACCTTGCTCACCCTCCCCGCTCGTTCAAATAACCTACTACTACCATATCTTATATCTACTCTATATCCGATTCTTACTAAATCGCGCTCTCCAGTTCAGCTATTTTTGGATTCCTCTATTTGGCATAATAAATCTATTAAAATCTCCAATCGTACTATCTTCTGGAAAGACTGGATTATGAAAGGTATTATACAGGTTAAACACTTATTGCATAATCAGCAGCTTTTATCTTTCCAGGAACTCCAATCTAAATACAATTAATCCGTCACACCTCTTTCTAAGTTTGATTCTTTGAGACTGATTGTAACTCAGCAGCTCTCTCTTCTCTCTGATATTTCCTCTTCTCCACTTGACTCTTCTGTTCATTTGTTACCTTCTTCCCATCTGTCTGGGCCTCTCATATTTACAAATACCTCTTTTTCTCTACCTACTCGTCCCAAAAATAAGATTGAACTTTTATGGGAAACTGATTTGCAACATACTTTCTCTATCCACACATGGAACTCCATGTGGGCTCGTATACACCGCAATGCCAGTACCACTCAAACACTATTATTTTTATCAGAGACTATTTTTAACTCCTTTAGCTGTTTCTAAATTCAGCCCTGCCCTTTCTCCTAATTGTTGGTCCTGTAAAAATACTCCTGCCCCAACATTTCCATTTGTTGGACAAAAGTATGCAAGTCACATGCCTCTATTTGTTCCACTAATCTCCCTTTTGATATTCATTCCATATTTCTGGGTAGTAATTCTATACGCTAGTTGGGTGCTCGTAAACATGGCTCATTTTTAGATTTATCCATTGCCATTGCCTTCCAGGTTATAACTTCAAATTGGAAAGGCGCCTCCAAAGTCTCCTTTACCACCTGGTGGAATCTTTTATGTCATCACCACAGGCTAGATAGAGCTCTTGTAACCACCTCTCAGCATCTTATTCGTAAAGAGGCCTTCTGGTCTCTCACTAATTATATTTCTTCCTCTGCATTGCATGTCAAGGACAGTAACTTTGTTTTTATGCCGCTGTGAGTTCTGCACTTACTCTATTCTTTTTCTTTGTATAATGTTCATATTCTATGATTGTTTATTGTTAATTGCGTTTTGTGCTATTAGTCATTGGATAGCTTTACCAGTTTATATGATAGGATTGGTGATACTTTTTCTCTTATCTCCTTTCCTGCTTTTCTTTCCCCCTCCTTTCTTCTCTCTTCCTTCTCCCCCTTTTTCTTTCCACCTCCTTTTCTTTTTGCTCCCTTTTCTGTTCCTGAAACTCAAAAGCAAAAAAATGCTAATTTTACTGTGGTACTCTATGATTTTATTTTCCTCGTATTGGTTTTTAATCTTGTAATTGTATGATGTATTAGGTTTTTCACCATTTGTTTTCCACTTGTTGTTCCTCATTACCCTTTGGATTTGTACTTCTTGCTCTTTATTAGATTTCTGTACCCTGTTTTCTCTTTATATTTTAATAAAGCTTTCTAAACAAAGAACTGCATTCAAGGAAAAGGAGGCCAAAAACAGCGCGCACACAAACACACACTTCCCTTTTGAAATTAGTATGTTAAATACATCATCGTGCACGCTTGATAACTGAAAACAGGATCCAATTGTAGTGTGTGTGCAATTAGCAGGCCTGCTTTCCCTAAGAGAGGGTTAAAAACCTGCACAGACCCATCTATTCAACAAATCATCGATTCACAACAGTGGGTGGAAATGAACGTGGAAACTTCAATATTATTTTACCGAGCCCGTGTGCACCGGGTGTGCTCTATGCAGGAATGTTTGGAGGCGTTTGCAAGAAGAACAAAACCTGTATTAACACAGGCTGTTGGAGGCTAGCGCCACACGGTGCCAAAACCAATAAACATTTGCAAGCAGCTAAATATTGCTTCCCTAATATCAAACAGGCACATAAATGGAGGCCGAAGAATGAAGCACGGGTAGCAGCCAGCGTTCACAAACCAAGGCCATGCATTATTGACCAGGCTCTCATACTCCACACTGAACCCGGCATTAAGGCTCCCAATGGCCCTGACACTAAGGAGAGGTCATCATTTAACAGACTGCCAGACAAGGTTCTAATAAGGGCACATGCGGTATGTTAACGGGATATGCAATAACTGCTAGCCCGAGTTTCCGCTGGGAGTGGGGCGCTTAATCTCTTTTTAAGACTATGCTACTGATAAAATGCAGCAATTAGCTTTCTAGTAAGTACCATGGATTGATCCTTGCTCTCAAATTAGCTTCAGGACAGTGACCCATTGCTCTAACCCAGCGGTTCATAACCTTTTGCCTTCTGTGGGCCACCACTGAATCACTACTGGGGGCCAGAGACCCCCGCCTAAACAATTTAATTGAACCTCAAAATACTATACAAGGATACAGAAATAAGTACACAAAGCAAATACACAAACGACTATTTTATTTAATTCACAAACAAAAAACAAATTGATATCAAAATTTTAATGGGAAGAATGGAGCGTTTCAAAATTGTTTTATTTCTAAAAGATGAAGCGATATGCTAGACTCTTGTCTAGCAAATCACTGTCTTATTTTTGCTCCTAGAGCATGCTGTCTTTAGGTATGTGCAAAACACTCCCCCTCTCTCCCAATATATATTTAATTTTCTAAAATCGCAATCCCTTGAGCAGTAGCTGCAGACCCCTAGGGATCCACGGACCACAGGTTCCCTGCTTTAATCCATCCTAACTTGTGCCCTACACAGACTATGCAATGAACAAGATTCCATGGTTCCCTTCCATCAATCTTTGCACACTACAGATTTTTTACTTAATCAAGTGGATAATTGCGAGCGCCACCAAATAATTGAATTTAACGATGAATTATTTATACTTGACAAGGGAACGTGCCTGCCTTGAGGTCTAGTGTAGTGAATCTACTGACTCCAGCAAAGACACTTAATAATCACAGTAACTTGCGAGCTGGGTAAATTCCAAGGTTCCGAGAAATTCCTTTTTAAATTTCAAGACAGAAACACCGACTTCCTCCAAACAAACCCATTCTTTTCTGCATGAGTGGCATGATGAATTCCTGGAAACTTCATCAGCTTAAGTGTAAAGAAATGCAGTTGCTCTTAGAATTTTTTGTAAGTTTATTTTTTTGTAGCAGAACCATAATGGACTGCCACCAGCTCTCATGTCTATAACAAGGACATACCATATTCTACAAAACAAATGGAATATTGTTAACAACCAAAGAGTTAATCAACTTAAAAAAGGGAAAAGTCTGGTGCATACCAAAGACTGCGCCATTAAGCCTCATGTTAAAGTTCAGTTTGGGTTTCAAATGAAAGCAGGTCCATCAAAGCACAGCGAGATCGGTGTAAAGTCAGACCTGTTTCTTAATGTAGAAGAAGGTCGTTCCTGTAAGGGAAGATCGTCTGCCATCAGCACAGTTAACGCGAAGAGCAGCTCCTTACAATTTGAAAGGAGACAGATCAGGATAGGCTCTCACAGGCAGGCATGGATAAAATACTTGAATCACACCTCCAATTACTCTAAGCGAAAACACAATGTAATGACATGCATTATTCCATCCAGGGATCAACCATTTACAAAAGATTCTTGGCCAAACCCTACAAGACAGTGGAAAAAAAAGGAAATAAGCCAGATATCCTCTGACAAGGGATATAAGTAACCAGACATTCAGCCATATTGGGCCTAATCGCGGAGACGCAATTCAAGCCTTACAGCATAATGAGCACCACTGGACACATCCAGGCCAGTTAGGGGAGCTCAATGAGATAAATTGATGGATCCAAGGTGATTTAATTAATCTCGACATTGCTAATTAAAACATGGTACATCCCACCATTTTTGGTTCTGTATGCCATATGGCAAACAAGCATTTTCAATCCTATAAGTCTTGCATTTGTAAGCGTTGATGCTGTTGGCACTGTAAATGTCAAGGTCTTTAATTTGTGTGTTTTTAAAAGCAACACACATGAAAGGCAATGTTATTTCTAATGCCAATAGCTCTCTCTCTCACAAATGCGAGATCACTTTAATGGTAGCTGTTGGAAGTGGGGGTCCTTGTCCCTCACCGCCGTCACCAAATGCTGGAGGCGGGAGTCCCTGTCTCACACAGCTTTTGTCAGGTGCAAGATCCGGACACTTCGTTTCAACAGAAGGCTAAGTAAGGACACCGTCTGAGATAGCCCTGCTGACCCCTTTAGTAGCTTGGCACGAGCAGCCAGGCTTATCTCCAAGGCACGAGTATGTGCAACCACACTCACAGCAACCCACTGATGTCACCACAAATTGACTCCACACCAGTTTTTATAAAACGAGTATAATCTTTATATAAGAAGATTTACGATATGACCACACGATACAAAACCAACATATAATAATGGGTATTATTGCTTCCGGTGGATTGGTAGGTACTTATCCCACCCACTACTTCTAACCAACAGTTAAGTTTACTTTTAACCATTCCCAAAAGGTTAGCCCGGTCGTATTGCTAGAATCACACACGTTGCAAAAGAAATACTGCAATGCATAACAATATACCCCCGCACTGTGTACTAGAGACCAATGCCATACGTAGCACCACAATCATGTACTTTGCAACAGAAGGAATAATGCAATGCATATCAATACCAGCATGCCCTGTGCAAGGAAGAAACAAAGCAATACGTCACACTACAATCATGTACTTGTGCAATGGAAATACAATGCAAGGCACCACGTTACAATCATGTACTCTGCAAAGGAAAAATAAAGCAGTGCGTAGCGCACCCAGCATGTAGTACGTCAGGCACAATTAAGGTCAGGCGTCATACGATAGTTCATTAGCAGCAGTAATGCAAAGTGTAATACGACAGTTTTAGGTACTCCGTTAACACATGCCCCCAATCATGGATCAATGATGACACAAAAGTACAGCTTCTCTCTCTGTCCCCAGTACTTGGGACAGCACAGGCCTAGATCCGAGCCGAAGCAACAGGCTTGCGCAGCTGACAGAAGCGAGAGGCAGAGAGAGAGAGAGAGTCCCTCCGGGCCCGCATCCCACCCCAGGTGGTGATCCACATTACCTGGGGATGGGGGGAGGGGGGGCACAACCCCACTCTCCTCTCCTCCTTCAGCGACTTGGGCCTTGATCCAGAACTCCGTCAAATGGGCACGGCGAACTCGGGCCGGTGGCTCAGCTCCTCTGGGGCTGCCGGTCCGGGAAGCTACTGCTTCACTCCGAGGGCCCTATCACCTGGTCCTCTTTCCGGCGGTCTCAATAGACACCGAGAACCAACCTCAGCACTGTGGAGACCTACTTCGATTTTGGTGCACACACCACCCAGGCACTCCTCACCAGCGCCTGTGGTTGCACCGCGACACGCACTCTGCACGTCCGAGACTCACCTCTTCTCTGGTGCACACAATGACCCGGCGTCCTTCACCAACGCCTCGGCTTGCACCTCGACACGCACCCTGCGCGTCCGAGTCTCATCTCTTCTCCCGATGCACATGATGACCAGGCGCTCTGCACCAACGCCTCAGCTGCACCATGACACGCTCCTTGCACATCAGAGTTTCACTTCCTTGCTCTCGGTGCACAACATGACCAGGCGCTCCTAGTCAACGCCCTAGCTGCACCCCGGCACGCTCCTTGCAAGTCTGCGATTCAGATTACTCCTGTGTGACCACAAGGCATGACTTCTGAGGGTCCCAAGTTGCAAAAGCACGTGCACCGCGTTGCTTGGGACTTCTCCGGAAACTATATTGTTCCTGTGTTTCCAACCAGGGAGCCAGCTCACCTCAGGCCCTTGAGGTTCAGGACACAGCACAAAGCACAGTCCTGTTCAAAAAGTGGGGGACACCACCCACTGCAATCTTCCCTCAGTCTCTTCCTTAGTAAAAGCTACAAACTGCAGGCAAGCCCCTGACCATGAAGCAAGGGTCAGTCCTATCCAGCAGTCTTTTCAGCAACTCCTTCCTTGGCAGAGGTTCTTCTTGATCACGAAAGAGGCCAAAGCCTTTGCAGACTCGACCTGTCCATTTCGCCATTCAAAACTACACCAAATTCTAGGGATTTCAGTTCTCTTAGTTATACCCTTCATGTCTTTGAAGTTCTTTGTGCTCAGGGGTCCCTGACCCCTCCCTAAATCAGTTCTGGGTGTCTCCCTCCCAGTGTCACCTTTCTCCCTTTGATACTGGGGATCTGGATCCTTAATCACTCAGCTGGAGGTGGGTCAATTGGTTTATAGCACCAGCCCAGGCCTTTTCACCTCCCGGGCTTCTCCTCCTCCTACTCTCCAGTTGCAGGGCAGCCATGGTGCCATCTCAACCCCTCCCTGGGTCAAGACCTCTCCCAGCTCCTTTCACCTCACAGATTGACAGTCAATCCACATTCAGCAGAGACACACAGAAATGCTTAACGCACAAAACTCAGCCACTTTCTAAAAGAGTGGTTTGGAGGCGGAGCCAAGATGGCGGAGTGAGCAGACTTACTGCTCTCGAGCTCCCGCCGACGATTCCCAAAGCACCGGCCTGCGGGCCGTTATGGGCATAAACAGTGCACCTCAAGAAGCGGGAGCAGTCCCGAGATCGGTGGGAACCGTCTGAGGCGGATCCTTGATTGCGGACAGTGCGGCGCGGGACGGAGGCACTGGCGATGCGCGGCCACGCTGAAGGCCGGAACGACAAGCGGAGCAGCGGGACCTGGAGCCGCCTGGGGGGGCCCTGTGTTCACCGGGGCGGCCGGTAGCGGTGGCAAGACTGCCGGCACACCGATCGTTGCTGGCGGGGTGAGCGGACAGCCACGAGAGCCCAGCGCGGAGCTGTTGAAAGAGGCGGCCCGTCATACGGGGAGTGTGCTGTGTTGGAGCTGGGGCCTTGGTGACGGCGGACGCGGATCTGGTGAGTGGGCCTCGCGCCCCCTTTCTTCTTCTCCCCTCCCCCCCCACCCCCCATGTCAGGACATTCTTCTAAGAGGCAGCACTACCCTCCCGGGCGGGGTATTGGACGGCCTGGTGTGCAGGAAGGCGGCGGCTGCATGCCGGACGAGGAGGAACCGGGACTGGGCCTCACACGGCCGGAACTCACGAGACAGCGGAGACCATGAGCAGTTGGAGCCATATAACCCCCAAGCACGAGAGGCGCACTGGCACGTGGGATCCACTGCGGTTGAGGGGGTGCTTGTCGACGGGGGCCTACACTGATTGGGGAGAGGGACGGATCAAGGAATGAAGGTGGAGCGGCGCAGTAGCACACCATAACGGTCCCCGTGGAGACTCAGCGAAGGGGCTGGCTGGTTGGCCCGGATTTTTGAACAGGACTGGAGGTGGGCTCCGCATGGGTGGATGGGACTGATATGCCAGCGGAGCCCCCAGAAAGATCCCTTGCCATGGGGAACTGGGCCTAACATTTTGAGGCAGAGAGGTGGCTTACACTGATACCACGCGCCAAGGCGTCTACTTTAGTGACGTAGCTGACCGCCGACGTGGTGCTCGTCGGGGGCACCGGCGAAGGAGAGAGTGACGCGGTCTGAACGGCCTTCTGGCCCCTCGGGTGTCCAGCGTCCCTAATCCTGAGCAGGGGGCTTAGACTTGCGTTATCCTCCGTCGGGGGAACGGTGACGGCGACACAGAGACCGAGACCCACGCGCGGTTCCTGGGGCCCAGCTGGAGTGGGCTATGCCCACCTCCAGAAAACAACAAGACAGGACCCTTAAGGCTTGTTCGCCAGAGCGCCGGCTGGACAGATGGCTTCCGGTGCAGATGCGGGTGCCTCTGGAGGGGCATCGGCGGGAGGTGGTGGAGCGGAGCCAATTCCGAAGGCATTCCTCGAATCCATGTTTGTCGCGCTGATGGAAGACATCCGCACACTCAAACAAGAGTTCACTTCGGAGATAAAGGAGGTCCGGCGTGATATGGACTGCATCGGAGAGCGGGTCCCTGAACTGGAGGGCAAGAGCGATGGGAGGGACGTGGAGATTTTGGTGCTACAACAAGAGATCATCCGGCTCCATGATCAACAAGTTGACCTCCAAACCCACCTTGAAGACTTGGAAAACCGCTCCCGTCGCCATAATATCAGGATCAGAGGCGTAAAAGTGGATGACGCCTCGAAAGACCTTTTCGCTTACACGTAGGAGCTCTCTAATCACATTATGGGCAGACCACCAGAGGCGGAGGTGCAGGTAGATCATGCACACAGTGGGGCCTCCTAGAGCAGCAACGGCTCCTCCGTCGGACATTTTAGTGTGTATCCAAGACTATCGCACCAAAAAACTATTCTCCGAAAAGCGCGCCAAATGCATCCCATAAAGTTTTGTGAACAGACGCCAGTGCTGTATCAGGACTTATTCGCTCTCACGTTGCAAAAACGACGAATCTTCAGGCCCGTCACTTTGCACCTCCAGCAGCACGGTATCCCCTACAGCTGGGGCAATCCATTCCGGTTGGTGTTCCGCAAAGACAACAAACTGTATCAATTACGCTCCTTGTCCGAAGCATGCACGATACTTGGTGTAGACCTCCCGGAAGAAGAGAATGGAGGGGAAGCACCCAAGACAGGGTCCAAGGACTCCAGACCCAGTTGGCGCCAGCAGGGCTGCAGGCGTCGCCCCAGAAAACCCCCGGCTGCAGAAATCACACGGAGAGCCAGAGGTCGGCTCTGGAGGCTGTTTCCGCAGAACTATCTAGCTACGATCCCGTCTGAATTTCATTGCTGTCCATTAGCAGCTTGCCGGTTTTACTAATGTCCAGATCGTTGGCGGGAGGGGGGGGTTTCCTTTTCACCACTGGTGAACATACCCCGATGCTTTCTCACCGATCACTGACGAGTGATGGACTATGGGTTCCTAGTTATTGTTGCGGATTGTTTTTTATGTTGAGTTTTTTGGGGGTTGTTTTGGGGGGGGGGGGGGGTCTCGATGCTCCACGTCCACCTATCCTCTAGCATTAGAAGGATTCTGGGCGCCCGCGCGCACCCTATCCGACTGACTGATACGCACGGCAGCGACGCCACATATGGCATCCCCTTGACGCAACAGCTCCCACCAGATCACACACATGCCTCCCACCACACTTAAGGTCCTAACCCTTAATGTACGGGGTCTCAATAACCCAGTGAAGCGCAGAGCAGTTTTGTCCTATCTAGAAAATTCCCAAGCAGACCTCTGCCTTCTACAGGAAACACACCTTCTACTGAGAGATTGCCACCGTCTCAGGTCCCGGAAATTTCCCACGCAATTCTTCTCTTCTGGCCCTACTAAGACTGCTGGGGTGACGATATTGGTGGCTCAGAGGTTTCGGGGAGAGGTCCTACACAGGGTGGCCGAGATTAAGGGGAGACTCTTAGCATATCGCTTCGCCTTGGGATATTGGTTGCCTGTATGCACCGAATGAAGGCCAAGAACGGTTCTTGCACTCTGCTCTCGTAGAAGCCACTGCCACGACGGATCGCAATATCATTCTGGGGGGTGACCTAAATCTCGTCTTTGATAATAATAAGGACAGATCCAGTCAACGCACTCACCAATCGGGGGCACTTTCGACCGAGGGGCTTACTCACATACATGATCTGGGGCTGTGTGACCTCTGGCGTAGCTTTCACCCTCTTGCCAGGGAATACTCATTTTACTCTAATGCACACAAGACTTAGGCAAGGTTGGACCATTTCTTAGCATCTGAATCAGTGCGAGCACTCACGGCGGCCGTTGAGATGGGGGTGGCTGCACTGTCGGACCACGCTCCAGTCCTTGCCACCCTCGCCCTTCCGCCCATATTACGGCCAACTAGGGTTTGGCGACTCAGGGACACTCTTCTACACCGAAAGGACATTGTTAAACGCATACAGCACGCTATTGATGACTGCCTTTCACATAACGCAAACCCGGACACTACACTTGCTACGCAATGGGCGGCCTTGAAAGCAGTCATTAGAGGGGAATTCACTGCAGTATCAGTGGCTGACAACAGGGAGCGAACGGGATGAACTCACACAATAGACCCGAGAACTGGAGCAGATGCACCAGAGAACGGGAGCCCCGAGAGTGTGGCGACAGCTTAAAGCTGTGCGCCACCAGCTAGCGGCGCTTGACCAGGATAGGGCGGAATTTGCGGCATTACGACTGAAGCATGCATACTATGCCGGAGGGGGGGGACAGATGTGGACGTCTCCTCGCTCACAAATTGAGGGAGGTCCATAAACGACAGGGTCAAGGAGATCACCCGAGCGGATGGCACATGCGTGTCTGAAGACCCCGCTATAGCAGAAACATTGAGACTTTTACGCCACTCTTTACGCGGGGGCTTCGCTGGACGGTTCCGAGGAGACGGCCTTCCTTGACTCTGTAACTCTACCAGCTCTGACTAAGGCCCAAGCAGACCACCTGGACAGGGACATCCAGACGGAGGTCATAGCCGCCATATCTCGTCTTAAGCTGGGGAAAGCCCCAGATCCAGACGGTTTTTCAGCTATTTTTTACAAGACATTCTGCGCCTTGTTCGCCCTGATTCTCACTCGGTTGTTTAACTCCTTTGCTGCCCAAGGGGCGATACCAAGTGATCTCTTGGAGGCCTCTATAGCGGTGATGCCCAAATCCGGGAAGGACAGATCTTGTTGCGGAGCGTACCGCCCAATATCCCTCCTCAACATAGATTTTAAATTATACACGGGGGTTCTAGCTTCTCGTCTTGGCCCCCATATGCCCGACCTCATTGACCCTGACCAAGCAGGGTTCATCCCTGAACGGCAAACGTCGGATAACACTAAAAGAGTTTTACATCTTATCGAGAAAGCTACCCGCGTTTCGGGAGAATTTATGATGTTAGCCATCGATGCTGAAAAAGCATTCGACCATGTGCACTGGCCCTATTTAGAGTAGGTGCTAGAAAGAGTGGGGATGGGGGGGAACGATTCCGCACATACATACTTAATTGCTATAGATTTCACATAGCAACGGTTCGAGTGAATGGCTACACGTCCTCCCGATTCCATATTGAAAGAGGGACGAGACAGGGGTGCCCGTTATCGCCCCTCCTCTTTGCCCTCTATATGGAGCCCCTAGCTCAGAGAATGCGACAGAACCCGGAGGTACAGGGGATTCAATTTGGGGGCTATACCCACACGATTAGCTTATATGCAGATGATGTGTTAATATCACTGGCTGAACCGAGGAACGCACTTCCGGCTTATATAGCAGAGCTGGACGCCTTTGCCCGAGCTGCAGGATTTAAGGTCCATGGCCCTAGATTTATCTTTGTCACGCCCCACCCGGGAATATCTGCAGACCCTGCTCCCCATCCAATGAGCCACTGACACAATCCCATATCTGGGGATTCAGCTGGCTCCCTCCCGCCCTGCAGTGGTTAATACTAATTATGCGATATTGCACCGGAAGATCCGTCAAGAACTTGGCCGGTGGAAACACTACCCCTTATCATGGTTAGGCAAAGTAGCAGCGGTAAAAATGACCATTCTACCGCAGATCCTCTCTCTTCCGCACCATACCTCTGCGGCCGCCTGCCGGGTGGATTCGACAGACTCAATCCGACTTAGCCCAGTTTATCTGGAATGGTCGGAAACCGCGAATGCGACGGGCATTGGCAACACTTGCTCCGGAAGACGGAGGGCTAGGAGTCCCAGATCTCCAGCTCTACTTCCAGGCGGCACAGTTGCGGTACCTGGTGGAGTGGAGCAGATGGGAATCCGAAAAACACTTGCTGTTTCAGGACCAGGCAGTGGCGCGCGACCCTTGCAGGAAATTCCTTTCCTGCGAAAGCCTCATAGGCGTCCCCCTGGAAGTGTGGGATACCACTAACATCAAGCACGAACTCACTCACCCCGTTGGCTGATAATCCTGCTTTTACTCCTGGGATGGATAAAGCGGCTTTTGCAGGCTGGAGGTCGGCTGGTTGCCAATTTTTGTACCACATCTATGGTGCTGATGGGGTCAACTCGTTCGCTCAGTTGAAGCAGGAATTTGGGCTCCCGGAGACAGAAAGACTTCGATACCTACAGGTGAGGCACTGGGCGCGCCAACCACAGGTCCGCTTCGAGGCAGACAGATGCTTCTCCTCTTACGAAAGATGGCTCCTCACTCGCACGTCAGGCCCAAAACTCATTTCCGACCTTTACAAGAGATTGCAGATTATACACACATACAATCACAATCCAAGTAGAGAGCGGTGGGAACGAGAGTTGGGCAGAACACTCAACCACAAAGAATGAAGCTCCAAGTAGTTGATGTGTAAAGGATTGATGTTTGGCATCCACAAACCTTGTACTGTGAGGTCTTGTAGATGGAACCCAAACCCATCTACAATGCTTCTGTGGTGAGATTGAGGTGACTAACAAAGTCCAGAAAAAGCCACCCCTGTCAAAAGGTTGTTGGTGTTCCATCATTTTGCTGAGAACGGTGAGTGTGGCAGTCTTCGAGGAGACCCTATGATTGAGATCACTGGCGAGCTAGGCACTGCTGCAGTGGACACATATGTAACCTCGTGTGGGGAACTATGGTAATGCAAGAGGCCATAATTCCTAGCAGACGCATCACAGTCTGAACTGTGAGAGGTGTGTTCAGTTGGAAGTGTGATTGAGTTACCTGAAAGTTCAGAACACAAGTGGGATTGGGACATGATAATCCTAACTTTATGTTGAGGATTGCTCCCGAGGTTGAATTTGGAGAGGTTGGAGTTGAGACTTGGGGACATTTATTGTAAATCCCAAGTTGTGAAGTAGATTCAAAGTGAATTGAGTATACTGTTGACACTGTAGGCAGGCACTGGCTTTGGTGAGCCAATCGTCCAGGTAGGGGAATATATGAACGTTTTGTCTTGTTAGATGTGCTGCCACTAATGCCAAACATTTTGTGAACGCTCACGGTGCTGTGGTTACCCTGAAAGGAAGAATTTTGAATTGGTAGCGTTTACCTGCTTTGACAAATCTGCAGTATTTGCAGGGTGTATGGGTATATGAGAATATGGGTTCGTTATGTCCAGTGTTGCAGTTAAGTCGCCGTGTTGGAGAAGTGGAATGACATCCTGTAGAGTAACCATATAAAAATGTTCTGATAGGATGTATTGATTAAGGGGGGCGGAGAGGCTAAGACTGGTCTGAGTGACCTGTCTTTTGGGGAAATTAGAAAGCATAGCGAATATACCCCTGTTCCCTGCTGAAGTGGGACAGGTTCTATAGCCCCTTTGAAAAGAAGCACTTTGACTTTTTGTGTATTTGATGATCCTGTGAGAGCGACGTGGGACGTTGGGTGGTGTGGTAATGAGCTCCAGCCAATAGCCATGTTGGATAATGGCAAGTACCCATCCGTCTGTGGTGATGGATTCCCAGATGAGATAGCAAAATTGAAGTCCCCCCCCCACAAGTGTGGAGTGGTCAGGAGAAGGAATGGATAGTCACTACTTTGCAGTGGGTGTTGCTCGTGGGCAGAGGCACCCCTGACCCTTCCCTTATTGTTTCCGCCTCTAAAGGAACTGCTAAAAAAGGTCTTATAGTAGGTAGACTGGTCTTGCTTTTCTTGGGATGTGGAGGCATCTGTGGTATTAAATTTATATGCACCCCTGCAGCATGTGCGACGAAAGGACCCTCTAGAAGTAGCAGCCTGTAATGCTCCTATAGTAGTTCTAATTTCTTTTCTAGAGACTGTCACTTTAAAGGGGGAGTTTGAAATGCAGACAAACGTCTCCTAAATATGTTCACCAGTCAGAGCAATAGTTGGCCCAAACCGCGGCTTCAGAAAAGATTGTAGAAAGGTAATTGCAGAGTACCATAACTCACAAAATACTTGGTATAAGTAAAGAGAATGTTAAGTAAGTGCTCGTACAGAACATAAGACTCAGAAGTGGGGGTCAGTGCAATCTATTTAAGTGCTCGAATTGCTTCCTCAAGTTGTCTTCAGGGATACACACACTTGCCTCCTTTAATATTCCAAATTGTTAGGAGGTTAAGTGTGTCTAGGGTCATTTTCGGACATCCTTTTGTAGTTGAGAAAATGGACATAGGCAAGACCAGACATGGTTCAGAGCGCTACTGCACCTATAGGTGCTCACCACAGAAGTTTCCTTTGTACCATGATCTATTGGCCAACTGCAAGGACAAAATACTTTGCCCAGAGCCAAATACATGTAGCCTTTGGGCAGGGATGCTACACACCTCCAATTTGTCAGATGATACATTTATCCTGGTGCCTCTTTAACAAGAGGGAACTGTTTTACCCAAGTAAACGTTCAGGTCCTTCTGGTTGAGAGCTGTTTATAGCATTTGGTTCAGTGCTGTTTACTCTTATCCAAAGCAAGATTAGAACTTAACAAGTTTATGTTAATCGTTGCACTCATTTATGAATACAAAAATCTATCTAGTTGCTTGATGCCTCTAAGAGCCTAATGAAGTGCATTGTCCATAGCCTTCTTTAGACAGGGCAACAGCAAAAACTGCTGAATGGAAGTCCACCAAATTTGGCAGGAACCCAAGTCCGTTAAGTAGTTTGTGAGAAATTAAGGTAAAACATATAGATATCTGGACAGTTGTGTTTGAGGGACAGTTGGGAGATTCCCTCGAACCCAATTAAAAAAAATTAAGCATTCAGATTGGCAAAGGAAGCTGGTGCAATTCTGTTAGGCAGTTCAGGCTGTAGCTGCATCAACAGTTTCTTACGGTAATTAACAAGGAGAAAAAAAAGGTTTTGGGACCCCACCTCCTTTTTCTCGGCCCCCACTTGACGGATCGCCCTGAAAATTTCAACACAGCAGACGACCTTACATCCCGATTAGTTTTGAAAAATGTGCGAAGATTCGTCAAAGGACGTCAAAGATCTTGGCAAATCTAAAAAATGCTTTACCTATGAAAACTAAGTCCGAACTATAACTACCTACTGACGACCGCCAGCAGGTAGGTATAATATATACACACACATTTTTTCTTCTCCCCCCCTCTCTGCCCCCCTCTCTCTCTCCCCCTCTCTCTCTCCCCCTCTCTCTCTCTCTCTCTCTCTCCCCCTCTTGCTCTCTCTCCCCCCCTCTCGCTCTCCCTCCTCCTCCCCCCCCTCCACACCCCCCCATAGCCCGATGTCCTGGGGACAAAAAAGAAAATATCTGCCCATCCCGGGGGCCCAAATTAATCTATATGGGGATGGTGTAATTAAACAGGTCATGAGTGATGTGAGGTCATAAGCAGTGCATGGCAGGGGCTAAAGTTATGGTTAATTCCAGTTTTTTTTTGTCTAAACAACGTTGTCACTGACATTCACCTAACTATAACATTATTTTAACCTTTGTGTTTTTTTCAGTGAATATCTGTCTACCCACAGATACAGGAGTGTCGAATTCCTCCTGCGGGATATCCAGGCCATTGTTAAGGGTCAAGGGTAACAGGTTTTCATGTTTAATTCATCCTTCGGACAAATAGGCCCATCCCCATGGGGCACAAACCCTATAACTGTCGGTTCAATTGACCTAGTACAGATCTATGAAAGAGCATTGTCTGAAGTTAAGCTAAGATTTGTATCAATTGTCCATGCTGTTGTAACTGGTATTTATGAAGCTTTTATTATTAGGGCAAGAGCTCCAAGTAAGAGCTTGGCTTGCACTACGGACAGTAGTTCCAGTATAAAAAGGTATAGAGATGTTTGAAAGTTTACTATTATGAGGCTACTTCTAATGCTCCCACAAAGCCTTCTTCCACTTAGCCCCCACACTCTGGAACCTACTTCCAATTAATTTGTGTGAATGCTCTGACCTCCTGAGATTTCGTAAGCTCTTGAACTCATTGTTCTGACTTACTCCCGATTTCTGCCGAACAATGCAGTTCGCAAGCGCGGAGATGCCCCTTGGGGGGTGAATCAGGCGCTTTATAAATCCTAAATCAAATCAAAGCTCTCTCCTTTTGGATGCAATAACTTGCATAAGCTTGAAAGAAAGATTAAGGATTATTTGTTTTTAAAATAAAATGAATATAAAAAACATGCAACTAGAAGGAAAAAAGAAATCGCTAAACTACTCTACACTTTTAGGTAGCATTTACTTGAAGCGTCATGGCGTAAAACGCATTTGATACATGCTACTATTTCTCAAAAATAGTGAAAACTGAAAATCAGTGTAAAGCCAGTTTCAACAAAATTACGGGAAACATGAAACTGAACTAGCATTGGCAAAGTCAATAGTCTGTCTTTGGTTGTCAGCTTTATGGATTTGTCCATGTGTGTATTGTTTTGATATCGTTTTTGTAAAACTGTTGTGGGAGCAGCCGGGCCATCACTAATATAACAAAAACATTGACTAAAAGCAAATATAGTTTTGGGGTTTCAAAAAGCACATCGTGCCATAGGAGTCTTTGGCACTGAAGGAAACTAGTTTGTACACCAATGTGTACCCTTGTAAGAGAGCAGAATGCGGTCATTGACAGTGAAGTTAACCAAACAGCCTATATTTAATTTTATTAAAAATGAAAACTCTTAGCTAACGCCAGACCTAATCGGAGGCCCAAATCGTTAACAGAAAAGTCACAAAATTGCACTCATAGTGGTGTGTCCTTGCATTAGTGCACATTTCAGACTTTCAGGAATTCACAAGAATGTATTGGCTTATCTGAAAATCTCTTGAGCGTTGGCAAGTTAACTTTCCCTACAACCCCTTTTTTCCACCCTGGGAAAAGTTTTACTTCTGCCTTTGTCATTTACAGTGTGGGAAAAGATTAGAGAAGAGTTGGTGAAAACCCTTAAACATGCAAATTTTAGGTGTGCCAGACAACAGGGATTTTCAACCCTTCTTGTTACTTCCAGACACAGTATGTAGATTTGCGGAAAGGTGGTAAAATCAGGGCATTGCTCGAATCAAAACCCTGCTATATATAATATGAATCCTTGCATAATCCGAGGCCATTATATGAGCACTGATATAATGAGAGCACTGGCTCACTAAATGGCACCAAAGGGGCAGGTGGATTTTTTTTTTTTTTTTTTTTTAAACAGGACAAGTAGATTTATGAAACATCCAATCCCACAGACAAGTAGATATTTTATAGAATTATACAAGACATGGAATAAATGTATCTAACCAAATGTACACCTTCCCTATTGTACCACGTTTACGCAAGATCATACCTAACAGCAGGACTCATTGTATTATGCAGAATATTTAATATATGTTTCAAGGCGGGCGGAGCTTGGCTCGAATCGAAAATGGCTGCCTGAGCCTAGAGCTCCTCCTAGCCGATCAACGATCCTGGATTTATCCGCACATTTCTCAACTTCCAAAGTAACACAAATCGATAATCGTGAACCGGAACACCGCCGCATCCCGCGGCCGAGACCCCGGCCTCTCTGGACCCCTCCTGACTGAAGTTATGGAGCAGGAGAGCGGGCGGAGTACCGGGCCACGACTCCCCGATCCGAAGTGCACACGGGGCGGAGCAGCGTTACTGTGCGTGTGGGTGTGCGCGGACTGGAAGAGCCGGTCCTCTGTGCTGCGAGGCCCGGACCCACTCGGCTCTTTGAGCGCACCAGCGGGGACTATGGCAGATCTGTGGAGCGAGCGAGGCGGGGTCTGAGACTCCCTCTGGGGCAGGACCAAGAGTGTCCCAGCATTAAAGGAGGAGCATCGAGGGGAGCTTAAACACCCTTCGATCCACCGGAGTGCTCGGGACCACCGTACAATACCTGCACAACTACGGCTGCCCGCTGTGGGGGAAATGTGCGGCGGAGGAACCCACACACGAGAGGTCAGTGAGGGCAGAGCACGCCTGACTCCACCCTGAACCTCATGGGCAAAATCTCGAGGCATTGCAACACACCCATCTAGGGGCCCACCAGGGGGAAGTGAGCGCCTTAAGTCTCAGTGATAAGCCCGGGAAAGCCCTAATAGGCGCCTATGCGTGCAGTGACAGCCGGAGTGAGGGGCGGTGGAACAAAAATCAATGCCATGTGGGATGCAGAACCGAAGACAGTCGGACTGCTGCAGTTAGCGGAGGTGTAGTGGCACTAACTCCACAGCACAGCTGAGGCTGTATTCCTACAGAGGAGACAGACTTTCAAGAGGCACAGGCAGAGGCCAGCAGACTAGAGGGAAGGCGGGCCACAACCGGATAGTAGCAACTCACGCTGCTTACACTGCAGGGGCCTCTACAGAGAGTGGACACAGCGGACTTTAGGAGAGCGGTGAAAATGACACTGACAGCAAACACCACCCTGTCGCCCTGTTGGGTGCTACACCCCCCTCCCCCCCCCGGATGTGACCGCCCATCAGCGGTGGGGTCTGCAGGTGTGGATTTGACAGGGCTGAAGTGGTGAGTGGTATTCCTGTGCAGGGGACAATATAAGTCTGGCGTTAGCTCAACTAGGAAGTAGAACAGCATACCTCACGAAACCTGGACAGTGCGGAGGGGTCAACACATGGGGCTGTCCAAGGAGGAGGAACTCGTGAGGCAGCAATAGCGACACTGGGAGGCATTCATGATTGGTGCTGAGGTGCTGGCTGGACCCTGACGGAGCGAGGTGCGGCTGTTGGCGAATAGACACTGGAAGCCCCAGGTGGCTGGCATACTGAAGCAAACTGCCGATAGCCACCACGTGCCGACTTCTGGTCTAAGCCGACGCCATAGCTCCTTGGGAGAGAGTCGGAGACCTAGTCTTTGCTTGAGTGTCCCCTGAGTGGAAGCTCTCGGCTGTCTTGAATCACCCCCTCTAAACTACGGACGACAATGGGCAGAACAGACAAGACACAACCCAAGCTCACCTTCGAACAAAAGCGTTCTCAGTCGCAGGACTCAACCTCACATGCGACTACTCGGCCCCCACTGCCTACAGATGAAGAGCCGGATTTTCGTAGCCTGCTATTATCAATGGAAAAGGGACTGCAGAACAGTATCACATCCCTGGGCACAAAGATTGACGCCCTCTCCTACCGGATGGACAGGATGGGGGAGCGGCTGGATAAGCATGAGGAGAGACTAGATATGTCTGAACAGCGGATAACTGAAGTCGAGGAGGCACGGACAACTTTGAATGCGGACCACAAACAGCTGGAGAGGTTAACGCGGGTACTACAGGACAAGGCAGAGGATTTGGAGGCACGCTCGAGACGCTGTGATCTGCGGATAACTGGCCTGTCGGAGACGACGCAAACGGGCAACATGGAGCGGTTTGTGGAGAAACTGCTGGTCGATCTTCTGGGCACTGAGGTGTTTTCGAATATGTTCGTGATGGAACGGGCACATCGCTCCTTGGGGCCCAGACCGCCGCCAGGCGCCCCGCCCAATCATCGTTAAATTGCTAAATTACCAGGACAGAGATGCGGCCCTTCGTACGGCGAGGGACAAACAGACACGGACCTTTGTGGGATCAAACATCTCGCTGTTCCCGGACTTCACTGCTCAAGGGCAAGAGGCTCGCCGACAATTTGTCCCCATGAAAAAACAGTTACGGGATCTGGGTATAGACTATGCAATGCTGTACCCAGCTAAGCTACGGGTGAACAGACAGGGGCGCTCACACATTTTTGTGGATCCGAAGGTGCTACTAAAAGAGATTAAGGACTGGAGCAAGGAACAACGACGGAGTCCAGAGAGTCAACTCCTGAATGAGGCAGCTGGGGGAAATCACTGGAGGAGCAAGACTGAGTCCCGACTGATCGTGATCTGTTGATAAGTATCCTGGGGGCGGGGGGGCAGAGAGAGGCAAGGGGTAGAGACAGAGTCGAACAAATGGCCGTGCTGAGATAGAAACCTATAGACTCACCACGGTACACAGCTGTGGCCATGCTGCTTGCACCGGTTAGGTATATGGACAGGCGTTGGGTATCTAGGTACCTCACGGCAGCTAATGCATTGGTCAGGGAAGAT
This sequence comes from Triturus cristatus, assembly GCF_964204655.1. Lineage (NCBI taxonomy): Eukaryota > Metazoa > Chordata > Amphibia > Caudata > Salamandridae > Triturus > Triturus cristatus. Next base: position 1,218,647,646 of record NC_140592.1, read on the forward strand.
GTATGGGACACTGCATGTTAATGGCTGGGTCGAGTTGGCAGGATGTGTAGTAGTACCATGGCAAGTACATATATGACTAGCGGTTTGTTGGAAGGTGAATGGCTAGCGGTCGGCGGAGGGGGGCAGGGACAGACGCATGCTGTTGCCAGCGTTTTTTTCATTTTATTAGTTGCATACAGAGCGACCTCCGCCCGCAAGTGACAAACACCACGACAATTTACCCAGTTGGGGGACGGCGGGGGGTGGTGTGGGTGGTCCCTAATGCGCGACTGAGTTGTGGGTGGTCTGATGTGGGAGGGGGGTAGGATTGGGACCCTGTTTTTGTTTTCTAGGTTGGGGAGATCAGAGATGTTGTTTCAAGAGGTACAGTATAAATGTCAGTCACAGGCTTTAGGACGCTCTGCGAAGCATGATAGTAAGCAAGGCTATGTTAGGAGCAACTGTTTACCAGAGACCGCTAGACTCCCTCAGGACGCTATCGTGGAATGTGAGGGGTCTGAATGACCATCGCAAACTGCGAAAAGTACTGCACTATCTAAACAGACATAAGATAGACGTGGCCCTGTTGCAGGATACGCACCTCCCTCTGCAAAGTCCCATGATGCACTCCAGGGGCACTGAGGGTAATATCAACGCGGTAGGATTCACTTCACACAATAGAGGGGTAATGACATGGGTGAACCCTAGATCCGAATACACACTACGACTGCTGAAGGCAGACGCAGGTGGGAGGTTCGTGATCTCCAGATGTCAGGGAAGAGGACCAGATCTTTTACTGGTTAATGTATACGGCCCTAAGTACCACTGCCCGGAGTTCTCTGCTGCATTAGCTAACACAGTGAGCAGATGTGGGATGACACATATGCTCTGGGGAGGGGATTTTAACTTTGTTAGGAACCAGAGCTTAGATAGATCAGTGGGCCAATCAGGAGACCAGCATCAGCAGTCAGAGCTATGGAAAGAGTACTGATTAGTCAGGGCCTCACAGATGTCTGGAGGGAACTTCATCCGCTAGAAAGAGGTTTCACACACTACTCTGCCTATTATAACCTTCACACTCGAATAGACTATTGGCTGGCATCAATATCACTTATCCCACAAATACGTGCATGTCAGGTTCTACCACGCACTCTGTCGGACCACTCCCCGCTCCTCTTGGTCTTGTCCACCCCCAAGAAGACAATCCCTCCATTCACATGACGATTTCCCCCTTATTCATTGCTAGACCCTCTCTTCAAAGAAACGATGGCTGAAGCCATCAAAACTTTTTTCGCCAACAATATTGGGACAGTAAACAGTTTTCAGACGGTATAGGAGGCTTTCAAAGTATATATTAGGGGGGTGGCCATTGCAAAACACTCAGGGGTACTCTGCGACATTCGCCAGAGACTGTCGGCTCTGGAGCGTCGATTGGGTGAGTTGGAGTTCCGCCAGGTGTCTGAGGCAGACGGGGAGCCTGCGGAAGTAATGAAGCAGCTGTTGGAGGAGTACCAGGAGGCAGCGGATAGTGAAGAGGAACACCTGGGGAAATGCGCTACAGCACGTGTATACGGAGATGAGGATAGACCGGGATCAGTACTGGCTAACTGGTTGAAAGCCAAACGTGATAAAACCTTAATCATGGCAATCAGATCGGAAGAGGGTGACCTCCTCACTGAGGAAGAAGATATAGCTAACAGATTTAAACAATACTACTCGGGCCTATACGCCTCACGTCTATCAGACATGGACGGGGAAATACTAGATTACCTGGAACATATCAAGCTGCCCTTTTTGTCCAACTCGTGTGGAGAATTCCTTGCACTCCGTATTGAAAAAGATGAGATTTTGGAAGCACTGTCGGGAATGAGGGTGAGCAGCACCCCAGGGCCGGATGGCCTTACTGTGAACTTTTATAAGACCTTCATAGATTTATTACTCCCCCCACCTTTTGGAATTATTTGACGACATGTGTGTCACGGGACAGATGCTGCAAACGATGAGGGAAGCTATAATAGTTGCAATCCCCAAATCAGGTAAACCACGGGAGGAGTGTGGATCGTATAGGCCGCTTTAATTGCTGAATGTGGATGCCAAATTGTTCGCAAACATTTTGGCGACTCGACTGGCACTGCTGACTCCAGACCTGGTGGCCCCGGAACAGGCGGGATTCGTGCCTGACAGAAGCCTCACTTACAATCTTCGTACGGTCTTCGGTACAATACAACATGTACAACACGATAAGAAGGCAATCGCGGACTTCTTAGATATGGAGAAGGCTTTCGACTCGGTAGAGTGGCCTTTTATGAGGCAGGTCCTGACCAGAATGGGACTCGGCCCAGTATTTTTACAACTGATAGGGGTGTTATACAATGCTCCCACTGCGCGTATCAGGCTGGGGATTTTGGTCATTGACCCTATTCCCATCACTAGAGGTACCCGGCAGGGTTGTCCTTTGTCACCGTTGCTATATGCACTGGTAGCAGAGCCCTTGGCATGCGCACTTAGGGAATATCATGGCCATAGAGGGGTGAGTTTTCCTACCTACAAAATAGTGCTGTTAACTTACGCTGATGATACCCTTCTGTATGTGAGAGACCCCGACAACAATCTAGCCCCGGTCTTGCGTGAGGTGGTGCACTATCTGGGCTGAAGGTCAATTGGACCAAATCCATTGCCTTTCCGCTTACCCTTATCGATGTTTGAGATGGGGTACCCGCTACGGTGGTCCGACGACTCGGTCAGGTATCTTGGCATTAGATTACACACAGACTTGGACATTGTCTCTCGGGAAAATTATGGAACCGCTGTGGCCAAGTTAGAAGATGACGTTGAAACATGGATTGGACTGCCGCTATCGTTGCTCGGCAGGGTCTCGGTCATCAAGATGGTAGTGTTACCTAGATTCCTATTTCTCTTTACAAACATACCAATAGTACTGCCGCGTTCCTTCTTCACCCGGGTAAATAAATCATTAGTGAGGTTAGCTTGGGCGGGCAAACAAGCATGTGTACAATGGCGGGTACTCACTTTACCATATCACCTAGGGGGACTGGGTGCACCTGACCTGGAGCTCTATTACAGAGCGGCACAGGGCACGCAAGCACATAGCTGGATCCATGGCGCGGATAACATCCCATACACCTCCAGCTCTAGAGGATGTTCGCTGACCCACTCCCTCTCCCTGCTGTCATATTCGAACCGGTGGATCGCAGAACAGGATTCTTGCACTCATTAAACTCGACCCGGCATGCCTGGCAGACCTTACTACTACAAAGAGCGGGGCGTTGTTATATTCCCCGGAGATGTTGGTGGACTGGGCGGTCTGGCTGCCCCCCTGCAGGGACGGAGGGGTCATCAGAGCCCTGCAAGCGCTGGGTATTCGCAAAATGGGAGATCTATTTGTAGAGGGGGTCGCCATAACTTGGGACGAATTTACGAACTCTGCTGAAGCACCCACATTACTTCAACGCTTTAAGTTTCACAGAGCGACAACAGCTGGGGGACGACTTAAATGAACCTCCTGAGGTGCAAGAGCGAACACACCTTATCAAAGCTAAATCCCCCGGCAAGCTTGTCTCATATCTATAGATTGGCAATGTCACAGAGAGCTAACCAGTGTACTAAGGCTAGATTGGCCTGGCAACGTGACTTGGAAATAGCAATTGATGATGCCATGTGGACCTACTGTTGCACTAACACGAAACGCATATCTTTGCACCGAAAACACAGACTGATACATTTTAAATATATCAACAGAGTGTACTATACACCTGAAAGATTACACAGGTATGGTCTGAGGGAGGACGCGACCTGCGACAGATACCGTGCCACTTCAGCGGATTTCATGCATGTAGCGTGGAGCTGCCCTGGTGTATTCCGATTCTGGGGAAATATATTCCGTGAGATAAGTGCAATAGCGGAGTTGTAGATCCCCCCCCCCCCCCCCCCGACCCAGCGCTGCTGGGCTATTCTAAAAAAATTCCCGAAGGCAGAGCTCGTAGACTGGTGGACTTAGGCCTGCTGATGGGTAAACGTTAAGTAGCAATGTGCTGGTTAAGGGGCCCCTTACCCACAGTGACACAGTGGTCACACGATGTTCTTTACTGCTGCACACAATCTGAGAGTTTTAGCGAATTGCTCCCTCCGAGGAGCAGACCGAAGAATTTCTGGGAGCTATACACCACATATTTGAAAGGCAAGGGAGAGAGGGCAGCGGCAGCGGGAATGGAAGTAGAACTAAATTCCCCAGCTCCATAGAAGACAGGACTGGGTTTTGGACTAGGTAATCTCCACCAGCAAGGTAAAGCGTTAAGTGTCGAGAGAGGGAGCAATGGGTGGGTACTAGAGGGCAGTCATGGTAGCGGAGGGAGGAAGTCAGAATGGAGGAGTGACAAGTATAGAATGCCATTACTATGTAGGGGAGTAACTAACAAGAGTCCTGCTGACGATTGGCTGGCCTGATACCTCTTTGTTTGGTTATTTTAAAGGAAAATGGTACTATTTTTAATATATAGTTCAGATGCTGAAGCATGGCAGTTTCGCCTAGTATCCTATTATGCAACCCTTAAGAATTACGCTGCCCGGCCTCCGGGATGTGGGCAAAAGAGCTGTGTACTACGCTGAGCATATGAATGGCGCCGGCCCCCGGGTTGTAGACGTCTGGCTGTGTCTGTCAGTGACATCTCTTGAGAATATATATATATATATATATATATATATATATATATATATATAATTCACTGAAAAAACCATAGGTTTCACACACGTTATAGTTAGGAATTAGCATTTAAAAAACCTTGCAAATTCACTTAAAAAACCATAGGTTTCACACGTTATAGTTAGCTGGGCATTTTCCTCATGAAAAACCAATGAAATTCCCCCGTTATAGTTAGTGCAGGCAACTATAACTCACGCGACCGTAATCCGCTGCTGATGACGTCAGATATTACATCACTGTATTTACACATTTATATACCCATGTCTTCTTCCTTTTTTTTTATAGCTATACATATATTTATTTATTTTTTTCAGAAAGACACATATGTCATCAGTGATGTAATATCTGACGTCATCAGCAGCGGATTACGGTCGCGTGAGTTATAGTTGCCTGCACTAACTATAACGGGGGAATTTCATTGGTTTTTCATGAGGAAAATGCCCAGTTAACTATAACATGTGTGAAACCTATGGTTTTTTTAAGTGAATTTGCAAGGTTTTTTAAATGCTAATTCCTAACTATAACGTGTGTGAAACCTATGGTTTTTTCAGTGAATTTGTACGTTTTTTTAAATGCTAAGTTACTTTACGCCGTTCGTGCCGTGCGCGCACGGTGCGCTTCGCGCACGGTGGGCACGCGGTGCGCTTTGCGCACCGCGCGCCCACTTCACGCAGTTCGTTCCGTGCGCGCACGGTGAGCAGGCGGTGCGCTTTGCGCACCTCGCGCCCACTTTACGCAGTTAGTGCCGTGCACGCACGGTGCACTTTGCGCACCGTGCACGCACGGTGGGCACGCAGTGCGCTACGCGCACCGCGCGCCCACGTTACGCCTAATGGGCCATGTACGCACGGTGCGCTTCGCGCACCGTCCGCACAAGGAGGACACATGATACGCTTTGTTGTTAAGGGTTTTGGCATAAACTGTTATCGTGAAATAAGCCATGCACGCACAGTGCGCTGCACACAGCGTGCGCACACGGGGGAATTGACATTGCAATTTTATTTTAAAGCATTTATGCCGTGCGCGCACGCTGCAAGAACCACGCAGAATTATTTTCATTTCAGAGACTGTCCGTATTCATGGTTAAGAGACAAAAACACATGAGTTTGATCCTTGGACCCAAGGTTCGAAATTTGATACAGGTAATCCATCCTTGTAATTCCGCATAATTTACAATCATCTTTCCTTGTTAAAGATGTATGTACAGTTCTTCCGACTGGTTTAAGCCAAACGCACTGATATATATATATATTTCAAGGCACGCATCTCAACTGTTTGCCAGTAAAAACTCTGGCCACAATCCAATAGTTCTACTCTATAAAGAGCCAATCTAGGTATTCTGCATTTAGAAGCCCATAATTAAGAGTCAGACAATCCGCCGTATGTAAAACTGAACTTGACCAAACCACTTGAGGACACTACAGGCCAGATGGCTACATGCTCTAATGGATCTGTCCAATATTAACAGGAAGACAGTTAGTCCCAAGTATTTGTAGGACTCTACTTTCGCTACACCATTTTCTGCAAACTGCCGGGAAACTCCAGTGTTTCTTCCCTCAAGTGTGAATGCCAAGGGTAACCAAAGGAAACAAGTGCAAATGCGAAGGGTAACAAAATCCTTGTTATCTGGCCTCCCTCGTGATCATGGCTAGTTTAACAATAATCATTTAATAATTTGGAACATTAACAGCCTCTTTTCTGAAATATGTTTGAGTCTATGAATATAGCAAACAAGGAGACAAAGACCGCAAGCGCTCTCCATCATATTATGAAATGTCACTTAAACAGGTGAATCCAAATTATTAATGAACATAACAGTATAATGGCAAATGTGAGGTCTCATCATTGGAAATTACTATCCATAATGTTTCCTATATTTTTTCAGGGTAGAACTGATCTTCCACAAGAATGCTCTTCCATTGGTAGAGTACAGAAGATCTGGATAGCCTCAAACTGCAGCGCATCGTGGAGTGTGCCACTGGCACCTGCGCGAGTTTGCAGTGGATCTCTTAGCCTCCCCAACCTAGCCTCAATTCACCCATTCATCATGCAACAGGTGCAACTGCTGCTGTGACAATTCACCTAAGTGTTCTACGGCTATGATCAACCATGATCTCAGGCCCACCTCTCTCATTATGGAACACCCTCAGAATGGATGAGGTCTGGTCACTGAGCCCTGCATATCTGCGTTCCCGTACACTGCATAACCACTCATACATTATCAGACTCATCCCCTGGCATCTCCCACACTCTCAAAGAGCTAGTTTGTAGTTAGTTATAATTGTTGATTTTGGTTTCTGGTCTATTTCACTGCAATACTGCATGTCAGCTCAATGGTTGTGTGTAACTGTGAATCTAATGCCGTCTCACATGCTGTGGACAGTTGTAATACAACTACTACGTTATTTGAATGTATGCAATATGGAAAGTCAATAAACTAAGTAAAAAAATAAAGACTGAACATGATCTCAAACACCACCAGCTATGAGCAACCGCCCTAATTTCCTCAGAAGATGTGCCACGCAGTACCTAAGTGACTGGCGCTGGTCTCGTGTCCACAGAGACCCTAGGCAAATGAAAGGTGATCCCCCCCCCCCCACCTCCAAGAACTGCTGACCAGCACACAGAATCAAAAGGCAGGTGCCCCCTCAGACACACACACAGACACTCCCACTCATCGTATCAGAGAGTCAATACGAAGGTAAAGCCAGAAACTGTAGAAATTTTACTAAGGCCTCACCATTGAACTAAAGGGGCTCGGGACAATGCCATAACTTGAAACACTCAGTGATGGAAACATTTTAAGTACTGACCTACAAGTCACAGAACTAAGGAATTCGATAATAAGCCAGCACATGCACTTACATTAAAGCTGATTACTTAGTGTAGAAGACCCCCATAGCTCATATCAAGAACATTAAGCCTTCATTATTTCTGTGCGACATATTGCATTTTAGGGAATATTAAAAATACTTTTCTTTTCAGAAAAAAAAGTAGCACCGTGATTCAATTTTTATGTCTACTAACTCATGAGTTCTGAGTCTCTGCCCCACACTACCTCCCTGAAAAAACTTGCACTGACCACCTTGCTACTCCTGAGGGTCAAATACTGAAGGGGTGTACAAAGTAAGTGGGGGCCAAGTAACCTTTGCTTGCCTCTTGAACCGCCACCCATCCCCCGAATGGGTTCCAACACAAGCTGAAATAGCAAACAATGCTTTAATGTTTGTGAAAAAGGAAGAGACATTTCAGATTCCTCTGATGCCACTTGGAAAACAATCCTCTTCAAATAAATGTCAAAGACAGGCCTGAAAAATACATTCTGTGAACTAACTTTATGTCTGTGAAAAATGACATGTGATCGCTCACAGAACTATAAAGCTTCACCTCTATATAAAATAACTTGTGATCGGCCAGAACTTTGCGGCGAATATCCTCCCAAACTGGAAGTCAATACAGATCCTTCAGTATAACATTACTGATAGCTCAGACAGGCTCTCTCTCGCTTTGGTAAAACTGCAAAGACTTTGCGTACAGAACTTTGGCAAACCCAATCTAATCCGATATAAAACATAGACCACAGCTAAAAATACGCGATAAGACAGCACGGTACAGACAAGTGCTTCCAGAGGCATTGGACTGAAAAGTATGCTCTCTTTTTACTAAAAGATGGCCAAATCCTATGTGAGTTGAACACTGCAGCATCTTGGTTCTCCCAGAGACCATTGCTTTTTAAGGATCTGTTGGAATGGAGAATCTATAAATCCTCAGCCTCAGATGAGGAACATAATGGACATAATGATTCATGAAGTAAACTTTTTAAGAGGGGACGTTGAGAAACTCCATAAAATATGCAGCAGAAAGAATCTAGTATTTAAAAGATCTAAAAGCACAGCCTGTGAAGATAGCCATGTGCAGGACCGGTTAAAAGCTGAAGTTATATGCACCAGTGCCAAAACGGCACAATGGCACACCCTCGGGTATCTGCCGTTTCATACATTTTCAAGAACCAAAGACATGGTTTATAAAATGCACCTGCAGTAAACGATAATGTAACAATCTCAACAAATTAAAAAATAATAGAACGAATACATGACAAAAAGTTAAGCACATTTCAGCATCAAATATCACCACTTCATAAATCAAAAGCACTAGAAGTATTCTTACCATGCCTGTTTTTACTTTATTTTGCGTGTCAATCCTCCACAGATGCAATCCCCAACAGTTCCCTGCAGGAAAAGAAAGACAATGCTTTAAATTCCTTCGTAACTGTATCCAAAACAGCAAAGTATAAAATAAACTTTGCAGAATTTATAATATAGTGAGCATATTTCTCAAATAAGCATGTAATAAAAACTGAAATGGGAGGCTGCTGACTACTCTTGAAGAGACGAGAGGGAGGAATGAGTTGGCTCGTGGCCTGGCTTAGGCCAAGTCCTGGAACATGTGGACCAAACTCCCAGGTTGGTGGTGCTTCAAGTCGTGATCTTAGTAGATGTGAGAAAGACAAAATTAAAGATGCAACCAAAAACCTAGGGATTAGAAAATCGAGTTAAGTGGCATGACACCTGGCGGGAGTTGGCAAGAAGAACTGGATAAGGATGGGAGGAACTCAAGATGGGAGTCAAAATGTTGGTGTGGAAACCAAAGTGTACATATGGAAGATGCAACACTTTCGCAACTGCAGAACCCAGCAGGTAAGATGAAGGATTCAAGATATATTCGCAGTTCTCTGTTCCTCCAAAATATTCTGATGTATAACTAAATCAAGTATGATTAGTTGCACAGAAACCAAAATTATTACTAGTCCCCTATCTGCCAACTCATTTTCGTTTCTCCACTAAATGTCCTTTCCCTAAAATAAAACTAATTGTGTAGTTGCAGATTAGTGGCTATGGAATGTTCATAAACATTAATTGCAAGGAGTCCTCAATGATAAGATGGAAATATTCAAAGAATGACACTTAAAGTGGGAGGAGGAATCTGGAGGTCAACATACAAAGGTTTTCAGGTTCTGGTATCGTCATTATGGAATAAACTCCCTATTGATCTGCGCCAGGAAAGGGACCTTTTGTGTTTCCGCCGCAAACTAAAGACAATGCTGTTTTAACATTCTCTATGGCTATTTCTTCAGCTGAATTGGCTTTGTGTTACGGGTCCTATGGCTAGCGCCGGGACACTCCTGGGAGTAGCCGTGCGCTCAACAAATACCTAGTAACATAACATAACAAACGCACTCATCTTTTAACGGTTCGTCTTTGTGGCTTTAGTTGTTAATGCTACACTAACGTATACATTTCAAATGCTGAAGATGTCCTTTTGTTTATGACTAATGATAAATAAGTCCCTTGCTTAGCTATTTCCAACAAACGTCCGTAGTTACTACGTGTTCTATTACAACAAGGTAACTTGCATTGCGATTAGCCTTTACAATGCAGTGTGTTACTTAGTTATACAATTACATTGCAGCCCAGCAGGTAGTACATTTAAAATATATATATATATATATATATATATATATATATTATATATATTATATATATATATTCACTTAAAAAACCATAGGTTTCACACATGTTATAGTTAGGTGGATATTTCACTCGTAAAAAACCAATGAAATTCCCCCGTTATAGTTAGTTGAGATAACTATAACTCGCGCGACCGCCACTCTATCACAAGGATGATGTCAGTGATGTCATGAGTGATGCCACGGACCATGTCATGAATGATGTAATATGTGACGTCATGAGCAGAGGATTGCGGGCGCGCGAGTTATAGTTATCTCAACTAACTATAACGGGGGAATTTCATTGGTTTTTTACGAGTGAAATATCCACCTAACTATAACATGTGTGAAACCTATGGTTTTTTAAGTGAATTTGCAAGGTTTTTTAAATGCTAAGTTATGTATTTATTAATATATATTTTATTTTTTAAGGTTTTTCACCGTGCGCGCACGGTGCGCTACTCGCACAGTGCGCGCGCACCCCGCGATTTAGAAAAAAAAATAAAAAATGTTTTCACCCTTGAGGGTCCTTCTGTGACCCCCTGACTAAGTCTAGGGGGTCAGAAACTCTCTTCCCTGCCCCCTTTTCACATTTTCCACCTTTTTTCCACCTTTCCTTATCACTGCGACAGACAAAATGGCGGCCGACACTTCCTCATTTCGACCGATTCGAATGTTGACTGACATCAAACAACCAATCAGAATTACGCTTGCGCTCGTTAGGGTGGCGCACGGTGCGCGCATATAGATATGTATATGCTTTTAAATGCAATTTTCTCAGGAAATACTAAACAGGTTGACTCCAGATATGCAAAAGGCACTTCCCTGACCTGAGGACTACCCCTTTGCCAAATTTCAAGTAATTCTGTTCAGCCGTTCGGGCTGTACCTTCGACTAAAGGTCCTATGGGAAAATGCATGGGGAAAACGCGTTTTGGGACCCCCCTTTTTTCTCGGCCCCTGCTTGACGAATCACCCCGAGACTTTCAGGGTAGGAGCTGAGTGGAGCGCCCCATTAGTTTTGAAAATTTCGCAAGGATTCGTCAACCGGCGCCAAAGTTATTCAAAATAGAATTTTCAGATTTCCTATGGAAACACGGTCCTAACTATAACTATCTACTGGCGACCACCAGTAGATAATATATATATATATATCTCAGAGATGTGGAATTCCTATAGCCCGACTCCCAGGACATATTGTTTGGGGTCAAGGGCAAAAAGTAATGTGCATTTTGTCCTTGGGACAAGTAGGCCCAACGCCATGCAGCACACACCCTTTGGCTGCCAGTTTGCAGTACCACATAGTGGATCAGGGAAGGTCACGGTCTGCAGGCAAGGTAATATTCTAGCCCATATGTTAATGCTCTTCAAATTTGTAATCATGTTCATTAATTGAAAGCCTTTGTTATTAGGGTGACCGCTCTAAGTAAATGTTGTAAGCTCTGACTGCACTACTGACAGATTCCAGTATAAAAACGTTTTCAAGTTTAGCAATATAAGGCTATGTATAATGCTCCCAGAATGCTCTCTGATTTGATGCAAATATGTGCAGAAGCTTGAAAGCAAGATTGAGGATTCTTTCCTTTCAAAATAAATGTTCATAAAAAATAAAAGCATGGAAAAAAAACATTTTGCTTAACTGACTGTAAAATGTCAGGTACCATTTCTTTGCAGCATCATTTAGTAACATGTGTTGATGCATGCTAGTATTTCCTAAAAATATTCATAATGGAAAATCAGTATAACCAGTTTCCATAATTGGGAAACAAAAATAAACGAGCAATGGCAAAGCCAGTAGGTCTGAAATCGGTGGTCAGCTTTTTAATTTTGTCAATGTGTGACTTATTTTGGCATGGTTTTTATAAAATCTTATCGGTGTGGGAGCTGCCGGGCCTCCACCATTATAACAAACATTTGTAAAAGCCAATATTGTTTTTTGGTCTCAAAAAGCACACACTGCCACAGTAGTTACTGGCACTGAACAAAAAACTAGTTTGTGTGCAGATATCTGCCTTTTGAAAGAGCAGAATGGAGAGGGAGAGAGAATTTTAATAAACACAAAAGGGAACTCAACGCCAGACCAAATTAGGGGCCCAATTATTAAATAAAGTTTCAAAAGTGCACCCATGATATATGGCCTTGCATTACGTGCAGCTAAACTGCTTCCGTGAATTCCCAAGAATTCCCAGAAGTAGGACAAGAAATAGTACTCCTACAAAATATTTGTGAACAGCATTCTAGCATGAGCAAATGTGCATGTGTAGATTTGCTCATGCAAAAATCTGAGTGTTTGCAAGTTCACTTTCCCTCCAACCCCTTTTTTCCCCAACTCTGTAAAAAGGTTTATATCTGCCATTGTCAGGAGCAAATTTAAAACATTTCTCAGTATAGGAAAAGGTTAGAGAAGACTTGTTTAAAACCCTTAAATCATGTAAGTTAGTGGGTTAGCACATACTCAAAAGGGCATTCTAACACTGGAACTATTGCTTACCAATACCTTCAGCCCCAGTATGTAGATTTGGGGAAACGTGGCAACATAAGGGGATCGCAAGTATTCAAACACTACTATGGTATGAGCCCTGGCATAATCAGAGAGGCTATATCAGAGCTCCTATATAATGAGATTGCGGTCATGATGTGTCACTGCACTACATGGCATCAAAGGGGCAAGTGGATTTTGTTACAGGACAAGTATATTTATGAAGCAACCTGCCCCAAGGCCAAGTAGAATTTTATACAAACAAACACACACTTTTTTTTTTTAAACTACTGGCAGTGGGTAGTTCTAGTTAGGGCCTAGTTTCCATAGAAAAAGCATTTTTTGACTTGGCTATAACTAGCGTCGTTTGACCAATCTGTGTGAAATATTGCCAAAAAAGTGTCAGGGTGGGTACTAGTGATTGGGAAAGTTTGGGGGTGATCCGTGCAGTGGGCACCAAGAATTTGGGGCACGAAATAAGGTTGCATTTGTAATGTTACTTCCTATAGGAACCTTTAGCCACCTCTACAGCCTGATCTGCTGAAGGGACATGCACCAAATTTGGCAGGGAGGTAGATGCCGGTTCAAGGAAGTGCCTTTTGCTTATTTGGTGTAAATCCGTTCAGCAGTTTGAGAAATGCAAGTTTAAAATTATAGTGATATTTCTGGCCACGGACATTTCGCTGTGGTTTTGCAGTGATTTGCGAATGCACGCACCAACGGCAATGCTCTGATTGGCTGGTCAGAACCTGAATAGAAAGATGCGTACGCCATTTTATCTATAAGGAACGGTTCCCGGGGCTGAAAATGTGTGTAAAAGCCCACATAAGGGGTCAGGGTCGAGATACTCTGACCCCATGGTTGAGAAATGGAGGTGTTAGTGACACAAGTTGTGTCTCCAAAAGTAGTATTTTTTCGTGCGATATTCGAGACAATGCCGCGACCGCCAGCGTACCCACGTGTACCATCGCAGGGACATCACGACTATCAATGTCATTGCGAATATTGGTGAATTAATGAGTATTCTTATAGAAATAGTGAGATTCTGATCAATGTTTTTATAGAGATTCATTAAGTGAGTTATCTACTGTGATGGTTAGAATTAATTATATAGTTAAAATTTTTAGGTCGAGCATTTGAGACCTCTTGTATATACTTAAATGTGTATGTACTTTGTGGGCTCTGGAGATCCGCCCTAGGACCCGTCTGCTGCCACTTAGGGACTTTTTTTCTGTTCCAATGCAGTCACGACACTGAAGCAACGTGTGTGTCAGATTTAAAATAAAGTTCAATGAACAACGGGATACATAAGTGTTGTGTATCATCCCAGGCCAAAGAAGGCCGGGACGGAAGTATAACCAGCAGGAAGGCAACATTTATTCTACTAAAGTGATACAGCCCTGAGGAAGTCGCAGGCCATAATCCCATAGCAACTAAACACGTGTTGGCTGGAGCAACTGGAATGAGAAATAAAACAACATCACACCAATACTCATGGATTGTTATAACTTATTGCACTACTAAATGTGTACAAAGAAGCTATTTATGTGTGCGAGGGCCTGTTAGCATATTGTTAAAGATCTCTTAGGGGTCTGGACTGTGGCGTATAGGATGATTATCCCCTCCCTGAGCACCATAATCTAATAAAGAAAGTACAGTTAAACACAGACCGTTAATAGAGAAGCGCCATTACCACATAGGACATAATCATCCTGCAAAGAATTCAAATGCAGATTGTTATAGAGCCCATGCAATGGCTCTGAGGAATGCAGAAATAGTTTTAACCTGTTTCCTCTCCATTTCGGTCTTTGTCATATATTAGAGTACACCAAGACAGTGTGAGGGGAAAAGCGATAGCCGTTCTGCAAAGGTTTCTTTCAATAGGATTTCCAAGCCTAGCCCGGTCAATGTGCCTAGGTCATTGCCACCACACTGCACAATCATGAGGCGAGGAGCTTGGTAATCCACAATGGATTTAACCAAAGCTAGCAACTGATGAAACTTTAACCCTTTCTGGCCAAACCAAGTAATCTGCACATTTAGCAAACCCACGTCGCTGTCAATACCTCTTTTTTGCAGCCTCTTTAGCCCAATAGATATAGCTGTGGCCCACAATCCATACTCTAAGCGTTTTGAAGTGAAGGAGCAATAGCAGTCAGAAGAAGGCTGGAGCTGAATAATGTAGCTTTCCAGATAAAAAGCAGTTAAAATGGAGGAGTTTTTTTCTTAAAGATACAATTCATTGGATGCGATCAGCATGAAAGTGAATACAATTAGGTAGTGTTGGATGTCTTAGCAAGAAGTCTTATTATTGGTTGTTGTTTAAAGAAAGAAATGTAATACAGACATTGATATGCTTTAGAATCTGTGCAGTAAAGCACACCTGCTGTATTTTATGTGGAAGCAGCATGCTCCTTCTAGAATGTGTTATTAACTTGTGACCTACTGGTTGCACTGGGTTGCTAGGTACACTAAGGTAAGACTTAAGAGTGTATTGGGGGGTAAGGGTGTTCAAGAGAAAGAACATTTCAAAAATTAAGAAACAATTTAAGTAATTGGTAGCTTTATTTTCCAACTCAGGACTATGTAATAAACTATTGTGTAGTATTTAAATGGACCTTACAATAAACAAATAGATTTTCCAAAAACGTACAAATTAAAAAAAATACACACAGAAAGTTACAGGGACATTATAGTGAGGAATCGACTTTTAAAAATCATAGAAATTCACAGAAAAAACCAGAGGTTACAGGGGCATTATAGTTAGGAAATAGAATTTAAAAAACCTTAGAAATTCACTGGATAAAAAACGGTTACAGGGACGTTATAGTTAGGGTGATATTTCACTTGTACAAAACTAGAGAAATTCAGCAGTTATATTTAGATCAGCTAACGATAATTATTGCTCCCCCGCAATGCACTGCTTATGACCTCACATATGACATCACTCATGACAGCGTGAATTTCAGTTTTGTTTAAACAATCTTATATTTTTACGAGGCCTAACTATAATGTCACTTCAATTTTTTGATTTCAGTGAATTTCTGATTTTCTTTTATCAGAAAGTAAGATATTACGATACCTAACTAAATTAAGGGTTTTTTTTTCAGTTACTCTTTAGGGTTTTTTTCATTGTTAAGTAAGATCTTATTACTTTACCAAATTAGAACATCAATTTTATCTATTTTTTTCCAGTGTAGTTTTTTTTATTTTTTTTAAAATCAGATTTACCCAACTTCTTCACTGAGCATAGATTTTAACCGTGCATACCCAACTATAACATCACTTTAAACTTTGGTTTAGTGTGTGTGCGTGCATGTGTACACATACAATACATAACTAGTAACTGCAACCTAGATGGTTCTGGCGACTTTTATAATAACATGCATAAGTGAGCAGATTACATGGTTGTGTTAATTGAACCACAAGAATGACCTTTGTGATGTAAATGTTGAGTTTGAATTATGTTTGTTCAAACTTACTTCATAACATGGAGAAGTAAACGTGACTTGGATTATTCACAACACAGTCTGACTGGTTGACATGTCAGGTCATGTAGCTATTTGTGCTTCTTAGAGAGGAGACTCAGTCGATTGGTCATGGTGAGGCACTGCGAATGGGGTGTGAAAGCCTGGAATTTACAAGTGGACCTGATGGGTTGAACAGACTGTGAGAGGAGTGACAGTTTGCAGTGGGTCTTAGAAGGAGCTTCTATGAAGAGGCAAGTTCTCATCTCAGATTAGAGTCCTTTTATGAGATTCAATATAACCCCTCCCCCCTTTCCTGGGTGGAGGGGTATCAATTCCTCACCCAAGGCTGATACGACCGACTACTGAAGCAGGTCATGCTGAAATTTTGAGAAATGTGTGTTTTCAATGGAGGAATATTGGTCTAAAGTCTTTTTGAATTGTGAAAGCAAGTAAACTGAACATGGGGGTACAGTGACACGGGTTTTGGTTCAGCACCTGGTGCCCATATTAAGCTCCAAGAAGCAGTCAGTCATGTAGGGATGAGGAGGAAGGTTTCTGACTGAGATGTAGGAGTGTTCCTGTGTGGGTACCTGTAGAGAGGAAAAAGGGGTGGGGGGTGTAAAATACATAACTAATACACCGCAAGGATGAAACTTGAATGGTTTACAAATGTCACATGATCCACAAGATGGTAACTAATTGATTTTAGTTGTCTTTAGAGGGATTTAGATCATTTGGGTGTCATCCATTTAGTATTCATTGTTTGACTAAGACTGCAGCCAAGTCTTTCAATGTTTTAAGCAAATTTTTAATGGGGATAATGTGGTAATATTTCAACTGTGATTTATGCATCAGAGTGTATTATTAGAAATCTAATTTTAAATAGAAAGCGCATTGCAAGGAAATTAAAAACATGCATTCTAAAACGTGTTTTCTTTGGTAGTACATTGACGCTATAGAGTAGGTTTAACAAGACTCGTAGGAAAAAGAAAATGAAGTGCATTGTGGGGCAGTGTGACTTAGTTGACAGTTCTGCATTTTCAAGGAGTGTTTCTACACACTTGGCAGGACTCATAAATAGACGCTTGCTTTAAGGATGGGTCTGGAAGGGTCAGCTTATCAGATGTGCTGAATAATGGTCTAAGAACAGCGCTATAATTGTGAGAGCTTTATTTATTATTTTTTTTTTCCCACTGAGAGAGATCAAATGTTGCGTTTAATATTTTATTTATTGGTGGAAGCTAAAGATCCTGGAAATTAACTGAGCACTGAACAAGGGGAAATAATTCACAAGAAAGCTTACCCAGTGATTTATATGCCAGAGCTAAATTGGTTGGTTTCATTAATAAGAAAATGCTAAATCTAAGACGACTTCTGGAAAATAGACTATGCTGGGTACACAATGCCTGGACTTACTTTACTCTATGAAGTGAAGGAACTGCTACTATGAAGGCTGCCTTCCACAAAACCGCGTTGAATGCACCCCCCCCCCCTGTTACCCAAACACCGGAAATAGGCATGAAATGGCAGCTGATGGTCTTGTTTCTAACACTTTCTCCTGCCTCTGACGCCAGAGACCCAAGGAACGCGAGTGCAGACTTTCTAAAATCTACGGTCTCATCTCCTATCAGACTCAGGCCTTTTCAAACTTGTGCTGGGCGTGGTGTCTGTGCTGACACGCAGCTCTCACACAGCATGGCACTGACTAACCACAGGATGAGAGCATGGCTTTAGCTAGTGAGATGAAAGGGGGAGTGAAAAAGATGACGCTAAAACAAAACAGAAGAATATAATCAAAATCCTGGTTCAACTTAGATCTGAACGAGAGGAGACAACTCAGTCAGAAAGGATATGAAGACAGTACGCTTCAACAGAGCACCTCTTAATCCTAAGATCTACACTGCTTTCATATAAGAAAAAGATCTAGAGAAAGACACCTTCTTTCCCAACCAACTTGACTGTACTTAGAAAAGACCTAGGGAGCTCTTCTAAATCATTAAACGACAAACTACCCTTACCTCCCCTCAATAAACAACAGCCACCAATGACAGTTGGGAAGAAATTGCCAACTTCTTCACTGATAAAGTAGCAAAAAAGGAGCAATCCATCATCAAAGTTGCAAATCCGTCCTCCGTACCAACCCACCACACTGACTCAGATCTGGAGTGGGGGCAACGATGGATGGATATAACTAATGACCGAATGACCCCCAAGAAAAACATATGTCAACTATGATCTTCTTCAACTGAAACAATTATGCTAATTGGTCTGACTTCAAACCTATGACAGAAAGTGAAGTCTTCAATATAATTGCTAATTTGAAGACCACATCCCACACCACCGATCCCCTCGCAATCCACATTAGTACAAAACCTCAACCATATAATCGCTCCATTCTGGACAAAAACCATCAACGCATCTCTCTCCTCAGGACGGTTTCCTGACTCCTTCCAACTAGGCCAAATCATATCCATACTCAAAAAAACAGGGGTTGACCATAATGACCTCAATAACCTCAGACCTATCACCAACCTCCTGTTCCCAGCCAAAACAATGAAGAAATGCATCCTTCTTCAACTCAACCAACATATTAACAGATTTGACCCCGACACATAGGCTGTAGCACGGAAACTGCTATGCTCAATATCTCGGATGACATTCACAGTTCCTTGGATGAAAGTGATGCATGCCTCCTAATCCTACTTAACTTATCGGCAGCTTTCGATACTGTAAATCACCCATTATAATCAATGGGGTAACCCAACGAAAAGTCCTTGGACCTGGGTGTCAATTCATACAAAAAAAACAATGCACCTAGACCAATCTCTCAAAGATAAATGTTTTTTTTTTAAAACACTAATCATTAAACAATTTAGAGCATACAAAAAAAAAATCAGCTCACGGTTACATAAAACAGTTTATTTGAGGATATATGATGTGCAACAACCAATAATTTCAAAACAATATGTATTTATTTAAAAAAAAAATTTACAACAATGAAATTGCAAACCTGATAGAGTCAGAAAAATGTTAAAAGGGTGGCTCCAAAGGGAACGTGCAAGAAAGGTGCTCAAAAGTGTAAAAAGTTGAAAGGAAATTCAAAAGAAGAAGTTATTCCCAAAGGAATTCAAGGGGCTTATATTTCCATAACTTGTATGTAGGACTGATAACAAACAGTCTTCATATCCTGGCCAAACACAATGTAAAGATTTGTACACTTTGTTCACATAATTCTAAAAAAAAAATCAAGAGATTACTCTCCTGTTGTTGGGAGGGGGACAACTGGATGTTGTTGGTCCAGGTTTGATGTGGGATAGCGTCGACGTTTCGATCCGACTTGACGGCAAAAGAGGGAAACTTCCACCTCAGCCACACGGATCTTCCTCAGGACGGGGGACTGGATAGGGGAAACCCTCAGAAGATTATGATTTCAAGATGGTAATTCAGTTTCTAGTCCTTTCAAAACTGGTGACAATGCCATCCTCACAGGAACTCCAAACACTCACCTCACTCCCCTAAGAACAGCTCTCAACACGGCCGTCAGCCTACTAACAGGTTTAATGATTTGAGCAGATCTCACCGAACCTCGTGTACCTCAATTGGCTTCCCACTGAAGGAAGATGCATTTACAAGACTGCTTGCATCACCCGCAAAGCCCTTCATACTCATAACCAACTACCTAGATTCCAAATTTTCGATAGCAGGAAGAGCCAGGGCTCTGAGAAGCTCCAGCTCACATCTTCTCATACCACCCAAACTGAAAAAGAAATCCTCACAGATTCGCTCATTCTCTGGAAATGCTCCTAGGATCTGGAACTCACTCCCTAGAGATCTCCGAGGTAACCCATCCTTTTCCTTCTTGAAACAGGACCTTAAATACCTACTGCTCAACAACTAATTTAATACGCTAAACTGAGTTATATTCCCAAAGATTACACCTAATCCTACTAAACCCTTTGAGGCGGTCACTTGATTGTTTAAGCCTCACCAATGTCATTCACACCATTAACGTATGCTGTTCTAATGTCCTCTTATTGTAACTACCTTGACTGCCCAACGTTATTTTTCCCCCTTGGTCTGTATATATTTATGTGCTTGAATTGAACGATCCTGTGTTATATATAAAACGCTCCGATACCTTCAGGCCTTGGTAGCACTATAAAAAACAAACAAACCAATAAATAAAAGAGGATAGGACAACATGCAGTTTCTTGGGTAAGTTTATTATTGGGTGGAAGAGAAAGGATGCCCAGTATTATTTTGGTTCTTTGGGTGGATGAGAGGAGAGTGACAGGATTTTAGGTATCTCTGTCAATATGGGAGGTTGCTGATTTCCACAGGGGGTGAGGGTGGGTGACAAGCAGCCAGGTTTTTTCAATTTTGAAAGTATAGCAAAGGGTGGAAGGCTGAGGAAGGTAAGGCCATGGTTTGCCAGGCATCCATCTGACTCTTGTACCCTGCACTATTGATGAGAGCTGAGAAGAAGATAGTGGGTGGGGAGTGAAGATAAGCAAATTTGGAGATTGCTAGACGATAATAAATTGGGGTCCCCAAGACTGACAAATCGAACATCACTCATTAGCTAGCTGATGCCACTTAAGCACCCTAGTGTAAAACCACCACTGCTGTGACAATGCGGGCCTATTATAATCATCTTGGTTTTGGAGTATATCAGCTTTATAAGAACTGTTGGGATTAATGTAATCAGATGTAAAGCTTTGAGAAATGTCCTTGACCAACGGCTCAAAGGAACTCTGCCTTCATTCGTGGTGCCTGAACTCAAGCCCTGAAGTGCTAGGCATCTGATACCGAGAAACCCACAGTCGCAGTATACGTCATGCTGCCATATGCTGTTAGAAACCCACTTGTGATTTACTTGATATCTTGCTTTTAGATTAATTGTAAATGATATTGAATTGTATTTATCTTACTGGCTGATTTTATATATTTATTCATTTAGGAGTTTGAGTGGCATGTTTGATTGTTATCTTTTTGTATATAACTGTATACTATTGAGGCTGTTCACAGCCGAATAAAGTTGATTCTGATATCTTAAAGGAGGGTGCCAGCTTCTACATTATCACCTCTAGAAAATAAACTGTGGTTGTAGTTATGAGCCACCTCTAGATGTCGCAAGCCTCTTCACAGAGCCCTCAACAAGGTTTCTCCTTCAATTAGATAGGAGATGGTTGTAGTATTTTTTTTTAGAATTAAAAGAATTTGGTTTGGTTGATGGAAAAAATATTGGGATGATGGAAGTGCTGCTGTTTGATCTAGTAGGTTTTATCAACCTGGAAAAGAGGAATTCCACTCTGACCATGAGCCTCCAATCTACATAGCATGTGTTAAAAGACTCTCGGCTGATACATCCTAGTAGGGCTGAACTCAACTGAAGACGTTCTTTGGATGACTTCAACACTGAAAGGCTAATGCAGTGAAACGCAGTCCTCCTATGAAGCTGTAGGACATGGAGCCCTGTACCCCAAACAATTGTCTATTGCATGCTGAGAGCTCTGTAGAATTAGACCTTTTGTTTGGTCAGAAACGGTTCTCTCCACATTTTGCCTCTCAGATGTTTGTGGTTGCTTGTAGAGATCTGGACAAACGGTTATATTATATTGATTTGTATGGCGCACTAATCACCCAGACACTTGGGCAGGTGTGTAGGTTTGTGGTACCAAGATGTTTAAACGAAGAGGTAGGTTTTCAGCTTCTTGTAAAGTCAAGAAGTGAGGAGGAGGCTCTAATGTGTTGAGGGATGGCATTCCATGTATTGGGTGCAGAGTAGGAGAGGAATATGCTACTTACCAGTATGCATCTGTTCTTGGCATGTAGAGCTGCAGATCTACACACTTGTGCATAGATCGCCATCTGGTGTTGGGCCCGGATGTTTGCAGTTTGTTTTTCGTCTTGGAAAGTCTTTGGAAGTCACGAGTTCGGTGACTCCTCCCTTGGATCGTATTGCGCATGGGCTTCGGCTCCATCCTCAGATTGTTGTTCGCCAGCAGGGAAATATAGAGCGTAGTAATAACACTGAAGATGCCCATGTGTGTGTTATCTAAATAAGATAAGCTGGAACAGATACAGGTAGCCGGGGAGGCGGGTGTAGATCTGCAGCTCTACCTGCCAAGAACAGATGCATACTGGTAAGTAACATATTCCGTTCGAGGCATATGAGCTGCAGATTACACACTTGTGCATAGATTATATAGCAGTACCCACCGTTAGCGGCGACCACCCGTATCTGTTGCAGTGGTTTGAAATAATGTTTTGAGTACAGCCTGGCCCACACTAGCTTGTTGCTTAGTTTGCACATTTACACAATAGTGTTTGGTGAAAGTGTGCGGTGTTGACCATGTAGCTGCTTTGCAGATATCATCTAATGGGATGTTCCCTAGAAAAGTCATTGAAGCCCCTATTTTACGTGTAGAATGGGCTTTAGGGGAACGGATAGCGTTCGTTTTGCTTTATGGTAGCAAATTTGAATACATTTGACAATCCACCTAGCTATCCCCAACTTGGAGAAGTAAGGCTCGTTTGACATCTAGTGTGTGAAGAGCTCTTTCTGCAACAGTTTGTGGTTGCGAGAAGAATACTGGTAGTTCTACAGACTGGTATAGGTGAAAAGGAGAAATGACTTCGGGGAGGAATTTTGGGTTGGTACGGAGAACCACCTTATTATGGTGCATTTGTAGAAAAGGTTCTTGAATAGTAAATGCTTGTATTTCAATGACCCTTCTGAGGGAAGTGATGGCTACAAGAAAAGCGGTTTTCCATGTTAAGAATTGAAGTTCACATTTGTGTAGGGGTTCAAAAGGAGGTCCCATTAGTCTGGTGAGAACGATATTTAGGTTCCACACAGGTGAGGGTGGCACTCTGGGGGGAATTATTCTTTTAAGGCCTTCCATGAAGGCTTTAATGGCAGGTACTCTAAAGAGTGAGAGATGTTGCCTGTTTTGTAAGCAAGCTGCTATGGCTGCGAGGTGTAGTCGAATGGATGTATAGGCTAGATTGCACCTTTGTAGGTGGAGTAAGTAGCCTATGATGTGTTGAATGGACACATCTAGGGGATTGATGGTGTTATGACAATAGATAACAAAACGTTTCCACTTGGCGGCGTCGCACGCTCTAGTGGTAGGGCGCCTAGCTTCTTTGATGACGTTCATACAGTCAGGGGGAAGATTTAGGTACCCGAATTCTAGGATTTCAGGAGCCAGATCGCAAGGTTGAGCTGAGCTGGGTCCGGGTGTCTGATCTCTCCATGGTTCTGGGTTAAGAGGTGTGGAGAGAGGCGTAATTCTTTATGCGGTACTACCGATAGTTCCAACAGTGTGGTGTACCACGGTTGTCTGGCCCAGGTTGGCGATACTAATATTAGTATGAGGGAATGCTGTTGTAGTTTGCGCACTACTAGTGGAATGAGTGGGAGAGGCGGAAAAGCGTACGCAAATCTGCCTGACCAGTTCATTCATATTGCATTGCCTTTGGACAATGAGTGTGGGTATCTGGCGGCGAAGCTTGGGCATTTTTTGTTTTCGTGGGTGGCGAAGAGGTCTATCTGTGGATGCCCCCACATTTGAAAGTATGGGTGAAGAACTTGCGGGTGAAGTTCCCACTTGTGGAGTTGTTGTGTTTGTCTGTTGAGTAGATCTGCTATAGTGTTTTGTACTCCTGGGACATGTTGGGCTAGGAGAAAGATTTTCCGGGGTATGGCCCATCTCCATTTGCTCTGTGCTAATTGAGAGAGCTGTGGAGTGTGTGTGCCGCCTTGTTTTTGAATATAATACATGGCTGTCATGTTGTCTGTGCGGATTAGGACTGCTTTGCCCAAAACTTTTGTCTAAAAGGATTTTAGGGCTAGGAAGATCGCTAGTAACTCCAGATGGCTGATATGGAGTAGCTTCTGTAGAGGTGTCCATTTGCCTTGCATGGTGAGATGTAATAGATGAGCTCCCCAGCCGGAGAGCGATGCGTCTGATAGTACTATCTGGGGAACCAGGTCCAAGAACGGTCGACCTTTGGAAAGGTATGTGGTTGTCCACCACTGCAGAGAGCGATGGGTACAATCGTCTACCAATACCAGATCTGTTAATTGACCCTGGGCCTGGTTCCATTGGTGCGCTAAGCACTCTTGGAGAGTACGCATCTGGAGTCTTGCGTGAGATACTATGAAGATGCAAGAGGCCATCATCCCTATTAGTTGCATGAACACCCGAGCTGGAAGGGAGTGTTGTGCTATGAATTTTGCGCGTAGAGCCTGAATGCTTGCAATCCTGGCAGGATTGGGGTAGGCGAACGCTTGTGAGGTGTCTATAGTGGCACCTAGATATTGTTTTATGTGGGATGGTTGGAGATGGGACTTTGTGGTTTACCGTGAAGCCCAGCTGATGAAGTAGCTGGATGGTGGTGTGTGTGTGTGTGTGTTGTACACACTGATTGTATGAACTGGCTTTTATCAACCAGTCGTCTAGGTATGGGAAGACATGAATGTGTTGTCTTCACAGATGTGCTGCCACCACTGCTAGGCACTTGGTGAATACTCGTGGTGCGGTTGTGACTCCGAACGGGAGCACTTTGAATTGGTAGTGTTGGCCGTCCACTACAAATCTGAGGTACTTCCTGTGAGCCTTGTGCACTGGAATGTGGAAGTAAGCGTCTTTTAGGTCCAAAGTGGTGAGGAAGTCGTTTTGGGAAAGTAGCGGAAGTACCGGCTGAAGCGTCACCATATGAAAGTGGCCTGAGTGTATGTATGTGTTTAGGGGCCGAAGGTCTAGGATGGGCCGTAGAGTCTCGTCACTTTTTGGTATGAGAAAATACAGGGAGTAGACCCCTATATTTTGTTGGTTGGTCAGAACATGTTCTATTGCCTCTTTGTCTAGGAGGGAGATTACCTCCTGCTTCAGTAGCCGCAGATGTTCTGGTGACATCGGGCGTTGTCTGGGTGGAATGTTTGGGGGGGCAGAGGTTAGTTCTAGGCAGTAGCCTGAACTAATTATTTGTGTTACCCAATGTCTGAGGTGATGGTAGTCCAGACCAGAAGGAAATGTTGGAGTCTGCCCCCGACCGGAGTGTGATGGTCTGGGGGAAGTGGAGGGAAGTCATTGGGTAGGCGCGGTGGCAGAGTGGGCGGTGTTTGTTTTGCCTCTGCCTTTGTTATTGTTGCCCCTGTAGCCGCCTCTTTGGTAACCCCTTATAAAGGTGGACTGAGTAGGGGATTTGTATGAAGTGGAAGCGGTGTCTGAGGAGCAGCCTCTGGATGTGCTCCGAAAGGAAGAGCGGCGAAAGGAGCGTCTGGGAGGGTGAGATTGTAAGGCTCACATGGATTTTGCCGTGTCAGTGTCCTTTTTCATTTTCTCTAGGGCGTCATCCAGTTTGGGGCCAAACAGATGTTCCTGGTCAAATGGATGGTTGAGGATGGAGGCTTGTACCTCCGGTTTAAAACCTGATATCCTTAGCCAGGCATGGCGACGGAGGAGGACACTAGTATTGATGGCCCTAGAGCAGGGGTCTCCAACCAGTCGATCGCGAGCTACCGGTAGCTCGCCGACCCCCTGGTAGTAGCTCGTGCTGGCATCTGATAATTAAGGCTTCGTTCGGAGCCCCAGCGTTTATTTATTTGCCCTTCGTTGTCTTTTTAGGTTTTTTTATCCTGTTTTCCTTGTTTGCCCGCCCTAACTCAAAATAGCTGCTCAGATTGGCTGAATTGAGTTTAGCTGGGGCGGGGCAAGCCGAAGAACATGACGTTCTTCCTGAAGTCTGGCACAAGCGGGAACCACACTACCTGCCTTTTCCAGGCTTGCGGCGTGATTAGAGATCTGCCTTTTGATCCTAGCCTAGCAGAGCAGCAGATCGGTAAGTGAACTACTGGTTTCATAGCTGTATATTTAGTAAATCAGCTCCACGCATGCAAGGTGCTTGATTTTACCGTTGTCTGGCACCGCGCTTTATATCTGCCATCCATAGTAAAACGCGGTTGCAGCCGACATTAAAATCAAAAGGCCTTGTGTGCACTGAGCCGCTTTACATCTCTAGTAACCTGCAGTCAATGAAAGCATTTCAGTGCACGTAAGGCCCTTTGATTTTAACGCTGGTTGCCACTGTGCTATAGTAGATTTAAAGCACAGTTTCTCGAGATATAAAGCAGCTCCGTGGTTGCAAAGTCCTTCGATTTTAACGGACTGGCACCATGCTTTATATCTGCCTTTCAATGTAAACAGCAGTGGCAGAAGACGTTAAAATGAAAGGGCATTGCGTGCCCTGTGCCATTTTCACTGACCACGCTTTGTATGCGCAGTTAGTGAAAGCCGCTCAGTGCATACAAAGCCCTTTTGATTTTAACTTCAGCCGCTACCATGCTTTATTAGACTAAAGCGTGATTACCAGACATGTAAAGCGGCATGGCCCTCAGTGCAAGCATCTCAGTCCCAGCATTGCCAGATGTAAAACGCGGTGGCAGCAGACTTTAAAATCAATGGGCCTTGCATGCACCGAACCGCTTTCACTAACACACTGCACGTTTTATCTTCCTTCATGTAGTAGTCATTGAAAGCGGCTCGGTGCAGGCAATGTCCTTTGATTTTTGAGTCTGCTGCCACTACGCTTTACTAAATGTAAAGCTCGGTGTTCACTATCCTCATTTCCAAGTTTAAGAATAGTGAGTGGGCTAAAGCTGGGCCTGTCAAAACTCTTTTATTTGTGAGATTGAAAAGAGTAGGAGAAACTCTTCTAAATGCACTGTTTGGCCATGTGAAAGAGGCAGAAAAGTCTTTTTTTTTTCTTCTAAGAATTTGTTTATCAGTGGGGGGTGGGTGGGAATTAGAAATAATTTTGATAGTTTTATTTAAAGTACCTGATGAATTTTAGCAGAGCGTTTTTTTTAATCAAAAAGGTGACTCAGTGCTTGCCAACTTGAAGCCAAGGTAGTGCTTTATTATGTAGATGTGAGAGCAGAAGTGACAAAGTCACAAAGGAATAAAAAAAACACTTGCATACCAATTAACTGAGGATACACTTTCAAAGTGCCTTTTGTGGTAACAGGCTGAAGTTTCACACTTCTGGCACAGGTTGAAGGAATCAGCGCCATATAAAAAAGATGAAACCCGGCTCTGTGTCTAAATTTGGCCACTGCAAGCCCCTCGAATAAGTTACATTTATTACACATTTTCCAGTATACAGATGCATGAATGAATACATGATGACACTCATTAGGCAGAACTACCTTAGGATAAGATCCCAGACGAAGAAGAGGCACTTATTAAGCACATTTATTTATGCCGTCTCTGCATTCTGTTTTGCTCCCCTTTAGTTGCCCACACCAGCTTTAATTTTGTGAGGCCAAAAGGTAATTGGAGCTACAATGAGTATTTTGTTCAAATCACAGTATGAGCTCCAAAGAAATTAGGCTTAAAGTCAATAAAGCTGGGCATGGGAGAATCTCTTTTGCAAATACGCAAGTTGCTCGGCCTGAAGTAGCTCACGACGATTTTCATTGATCAGAAGTAGATCTCACTACAGAAAAGGTTGGAGACCCCTGCCCTAGAGGCTGTGTCTGCTGCATCTAAGGCACAACATATGGAGGTATTGGTAATTGTTTTGCCCTCCTGAATTAGCTCATTGGCCCTAGCTTTGTATTTTTCAGGGAGATGGTGCATTATGGCTTCTAGCTCGTCATAATGGGCCCGGTCATACCTCGCTAGTAGTGCTTGTGTATTGGCGATACGCCATATATTGGCCGCTTGAGATGCAGTACGCTTGCCTGATGCGTCCAAGAGTTTAGACTCTGTCAGGTAGTGGAGCGTCACCTGACGCCTGGGAGTTGGCCCTTTTCGGTGCTGTGGATACCACCAAGGAATCTAGTGGAGCTGGCCCTCTGATGTAGGAGGGGTCTGTTGGGGCGGCTTTATATTTTTTCTCAATGCGCGGGTTAATGACCCTGGCCCTGACTGGGTCCTTAAAGACCTCCGGCGCATGTTTTATAACACCTTTTAGCATAGGCAATATGGAGGTGGTCCTATGTGTGGTGTCAAATGTATCTAGGAGGAAATCCTTCTCCACTGGGTCGGTATGTAAATCTACCCCGTGGTAGTGTGCCGCACTTTGCAATAAATGATTGAACCCCAAGGAGTCTTCTGGTGGAGAAGGTCTGGAAGGGTAAAGATCGTGTTGTGGGACGTTAGGGACATCAGGGATATTATAATAGTTCCATGGGTCTGGGGATCCTGTGGGAGTGGTGTCCCCTGTAGGTATATCTTGGGGTACATCCCCTATGTCATCATATGGATCCCCTTGATCATCATCATCATCCGGGGATGGGGTGGGGGAATCAGAGGTGGGGGTGGCGGAGGAGGGGGAGGAGGGGAAGGTGGAGGAGGTGGGGAAGGTAGTCTGAAAGGGAAGGTAGCAGAGGCCTTCCTTTTTGGAGGTGGAGGTGGAGCAGGTTTGTCTAACTGTCTCTTTTTGAAAGAGAGCATTAAATGTCCAGTTTTGGGATCCTTAGTTAATGTTTTTTGTAAGGGATCCGGTGTAAATAGTTCTGGAGAGGTTGGTTGGTCGGTCTGTCGGCGCCGAAGGCGTCGGGTCCGTTGATTTTTTAGGCTTGTCGTGCTGGTTCGTTGTTTGGAACCATGCTTGGGAAGCTCCGGTTGTTTAGTAGGCACCGAGATGGATTTCGGCTTCGAAAGGTCAGTGCCGGTGGCCTTGTGGGCTTTTGTCAGTACCGAAGATGGGGTCAGTGCCGAGGAGCTGGGTCTCGACCCAGAGTGTTTCGGTGTGGGGCTCGGTGTCGAGATGGAGGCCGGTTTCTTTTTCGGTGCCGAAGGGTGTTTATCGGCTCCGAGGGTGGGCTGGCTCCAGCACGAGCCGCCTGAAGCCCTAATTGACTTCTTTACCGGCCCCGAAGGTGCGGTGTGGGAAGCAGTGTATTTGGTCTTGCTTAGGCCCGAAGGCGTGACCAAAGCCTTTTTTGGTGCCGGCGAGGGTGTGGTGGGGGGGTAGAGTAGTACTCACGACCGTCTGTGCCGAAGTGATGTCCTCCACATCTGAATTGTCAGCTTCGGAGGCGCTGACGAGTCCCTCGTCGGTGTGGTGTTCTTCTGGAGCGTCAACGCCTTCCCCGAAGATGTCGTCCGGGATCGCCGAAGAGTGTGCCATGGTTCTTCTGGCTCTTTGGTCCCAAATCGTTTTCTTGGACCGAAGGGATTTATACGCCGGACAATCTTGAGCCTCGTGTTCAGGGGAGAGGCAGAGGTTGCACACCTCGTGGAGATTGGTGTGGGGGAATTTTGACCCACATCGAGGACACTTTTTAAATGGAGTCCTTTCCATTAGCCAGGACCAGAGCTTGGGTAGGCCCGAAGGCCGCCGTCGACAACTGGAACCGAAGGTCTTGCCGATGAGAGGCGCCTTGAGTGGGGAGATTGCGATTGAAAACAATACCACGAATTGGGGTGAGGATTGCGCGTCGATCGTCGAACTGGAAGCTGTTCGGAACCGGAGCGCGAAGATTACATCCGAGCACGATGGCAGAAAAAAACAATCTGAGGATGGAGCCGAAGCCCATGCGCAATACGATCCAAGGGAGGAGTCACCGAACTCGTGACTTTCAAAGACTTTCCAAGAGGAAAAACAAACTGCAAACATCCGGGCCCAACACCAGATGGCGATCTATGCACAAGTGTGTAATTTGCAGCTCATATGCCTCGAACATAAGCGTTCTCCGATTTTGCTTTTGCAGATGTGGAGAACATGTGCCAGTGAGGCAGAGTGTAGGTGTCTGGTGGGTTGGTAAAATTAAAAGATAATCATGCATTCTGGCCCTGTGTTGTTTAGGAGTTGTGTGAGTGAGAAGTTTGGATTGGCTGCGCTTGTGAATGGGAAGCCAGTGAAGAATCATGAATTGCAGTGTGATGTGGGTGAGGGGTTGAGTGAGAGTCTTGCAGCAGTGTTCTGGATGATCTGGAGTCTGTGTACGAGTTCTTTGGAGATTTTGGCATAGATTGTTGTCGTAGTCCAGCCTACTGGTGATGAATACTTGCGTGATGGTCCATCTGGTGTTCTGAGGCAACCATTTGAAGATTTTTCACAGCATGAGTAGGATGTGAAATCAGGAGGTGCACACTGCGCGGACAAGCTTCATTGTTGAGCTGGTCGTCTAGGATGACTCTTAGATTTCTTGCATGGTCTGTGGGTGTTGGTCCTAGCTCCGACGGCCTCTAGGTGGAGTCCAATGGGGGGAAGGGGTCTTCTGCTGAAGACCAGTACTTCAGTCTTGTCGGAGTAGAGCTGCAGGCAGTCGGTTCGCATATAGACTGCTACCATGTTCGTGCAGTTGGTGAAGTTGTTTATGATGGTGGTTGTTTTGTCTGTTAGGGAGAGGATGAGTTGAGTATGATCAAAATAGGAGATGACTGATGTCTTGCAATCGGATGATGCTGGCGAGTGGTGTCATGTATATGCTGAAAAGGGTGGTGCTGAAGGATGATCCATGTGGGACTCCGAATATCTATTTCTTGGTCTCTGATGTGAAGGGTGGCAGCCTGACTCTTTAGGATCTTCCTGTGAGGAAGAAACAGATCCATTTGTGAGTGGATTCTTGTATGTCATTGTTGTGGAGTCTTCTGATGAAGGTGTTTTGGGAAACGCTGTTGAAGGCTGCAGAGAGTTTGACAGGATGAGGGCCACCGTTTCTTTTTGGTCTGGGATGAGTCAGATGCCATCAGTGGCCATGATGCGGTTTCGGTGCTGTGGTTGTTTTTTAATCCTGATTGAGTGTTGTCTAGAAGATGGTGAAGTTCAAGGTGGGTTGTGAGTTGCCTGTTGATGGCCTTCTCAATCACTTTGGTTGGATAGGGAGGCAGAGATCTAGGTTGCAAGTTACTCAGTTGATTCGGGTTGGCTGTGTGCTTTTTGAGAAGAGCGTTGATTTCTGCAAGTTTCAACTCATCCCGGAAAGTGGCGGATGTGATGGAGGTGTTGAGGATGTGTGTCACTGTGGTGCTGATTGATGATGTTCCTAGGTTGTAGATGTGGAAAGGGCGTTGGTCCTTTGGGACCCCAAGTGGATGGTCTGCATGATTGCCACTGTGTCATTTCTCATGATAGTGGTTGTGTTTACTTGAACAGACTAGGGCACACATCCAAGAAAAAAAGAGGCTATTGTCTGGAACCCTTGCAACATTTTTTTCGGTTAAGTAAGAGCACTTATCAGTCAGTTGTTAATTATGAATAGATGAAAATCTTTACATTCTTAGATGCACAGCCACCAATGACAGGCATTTTCAAGAAAGCACATGGGGAAGACTTAGTTCCTGTAATAAAAAGAATCATTAACATTCAATAAATCCGACGGAACTTCACATTTTGGCCATTTGTTTGCCATTTTTACATCCAGAGTGTGATTTGGCAATCTCATTCGAACCACAAAATAACCAAAATACATTTCACTTCCCGTCAGCCATAGAAAGACTGCCTCTACTGCTTGTTAGGTCTCGCCGACCAAAAATTGCAAAACTGTGGCTTACCAAGAAATTACAGGCACAACCTCTTTATCATCCTTTTGGTCGCTCACTTACTCACTTACCGCAGCTTGCCTCCACCCCTGAATCTTCCCACCTGTTTCGCTGTACTCCTGTGGGTTTCAATTTTTTGTAAAAAAATAAATAAATAAACTGGGCAGGCGAAGCAACAAATTGTTGTCAGCCCAGCTGCCTTGACAGGAGCTTTCATGTTACTCTAATTCTTTTTTTTGTTTAAGGCAGTAGGGCAGCGGTTTTAAAACTTTCAATTGATAGTGGACCCCACTGAATCATTACTGAAACCTGTCTTCCCACTGACTCATTTGTGGACGCGGAGGACCTGCGCTCAGTATCTTCTATGATTTGAATCTTAAAATAATACACAAAATATAGAAATAAGTATACACCAAACAAATGCTCAAATATTGAAATATTTTGACACTTCACATGAATTATGTGCTGCTTTTCCTCCTGCAAAAAAAATTTAAGGAGTTGAGAAAGTATTGCAATACTTATGGATGTACAGAATTATAACCTGCAATAATTGTTCTTAATGACCTTTGTATTTGTGCTTTTATGTCTTGATCGAAGTAAAGCTATTATGATTAAATATTTTAATTCACAATCAAATACAGAAAAAACGTTTTGCTTTATTTTCTAAATACTTTATTAGTTTTATTAATTAAGGGTTCGTCCTTTGGCTGTGTTGGGAGTGCTGTCCCGGTTGCCTGTTCTTTTCCAGCAACTAACTCACCGCCTCGCGGCCACCGCTCCGCGGGAGCCGCTCGCAGGCTCAAGACCGTGTCAGGGTCCTGGTCTTTTTGGTCCCCTGTTGTGCATAGGAGCACCAACGCGTCTACTGCAACCACCTTGCAACACACAAGCTCAGAGGCAGGACTGCGAGGACCAGCCTGCTGAGCGGCGCTGATCGGCCGCAGCTGGTCCTCTTCCCGCCCCCTCCTGTCACTCCCCTTGATAATCTGCCAAAGCCACGCGCACGCGGGACGCGCGCGGGGCAAGGGCCGGGGCGAAGACCGGGCAAAGAGCGGGCCGTTTGAGGCCGTTCGAGGACATAGAGGACTGGCCTGGCCCACCCCCCTTGGTTCTTGTTATCTGACTCGTCCTTTTCCACCAGCAAGTACATTGTGGGTACTGCAATTCAAATATATCATGAGTACACGGGGTAGTCGCAGTAAAACTGCAATGGGGCTGAGTAAGCCCAGCGGGACATTGGATGATTTCCTTGTCAAGACTAACCTAGCAATTGATGCTGAAATCACTAAAATGCAGAAGAGGGTGTCAGTTGAGCTTGATGCGGCACGTAGGCTTTCCCAGACCTTTGCTAATTCTAAAAAATCTTCCCTAGGGAAAATCGCGTCTGCTGCCTCTCCACAACATGCTCCTTGCCCTCCCTCACTGATAATCCATGCCGATGTTCACCAGGCTTCCCCACCTCTTTCCCTTCCATTAGAGTCTATACCCACCTTCACTACTGTGCCCCCCAAAACTTTGAGGGAATCGCACCCACTGGACTTGGAACTGCCATTGTCTTGTCGGATAGCCCTGACCCCCCCCGACCTTTCTCCCCCAGTAGCAAAAAATAAAAACAAAGATGGCCCAACCCTAAAAAAGAAAAACAATGCAAGATCTGCTTATGCCCGCAAAAAAGAAAAAATTGCAAGGTTGCAGTTCTTTAATAATAGGCGAACACTACCCACCACTGGGGAGACCATACAAGCGCCAAATTTGGATAACCATCTAATAGGGGGGGACAGGGAACACAGCAATCTTAACGTAGCCCTTGACCCTATTCAAGGGCCTCTCCCCACATATGATGAGCAACCCAAAGAGGGAGGGCAAAGTGAGTCAGGGAGGGATAGAGACAAGGGGGGTGATGACGAAGATTTTCTTAAGATAGTCTGGGGTACATTAAAACAATTACTGTCACCTCTGGAACTCAGACTCTCTCGTATCGAGAATAATCTCCTCGAGATGGATAAGACCTTAGTCTCCCTGGCCACCCTTAGCCTAAAACAACTGGAAGCAACTTCTCCTCATATTGCTGAGAGTACTCCTCAGGAGAATGACGATGGTATTTACCCGGCTCCAGAAATTAACGTCAGTTCCCTTGCCCCTGAAATGCTACCTCCGGTCTTGTCCCTACCCCCATCAAAGCCAACCCCAATACCCAAACCCCGCTCTAAGCCAATCGTTCCCCTTCCCCTAATACCAAAAGTCACAATATCAGTGGTAAAAGGCCCCGAGAACCAGACCTTACCCAACCCTATCCCTAAGGCCGCCCATAAGCCCAATAAGACTAATATCCCCCCTACTGCGCGCATAACCAACCAGTACCATGGCCGCCAGAACTTTCGTGGGGGCTACATTGATCTTCCTCCTGACGCCGGGCCCTATGTCGTCATACTGGCTGGTGTACCACCACTTGACCCGCTTTCTATGGAGACCCAGTGGTCCCTAAAGAATAAGGTGATTCACTGGCTCAACATCAATAGACAGCTCCCCAATACTGTTAGGACTAGAGTTCTAATGGTTAGGAGAGTACCATGGGTGGGTCGTACCCATAAATCCATCCCTGGAGACTGCATAGTGGTCTCATTTGCAGACCCTCATACAGCCCAGCACATCACTATATGGGATTCACAGGATACTGACCAATCTATTGTCACCAGACCCCTTACCTTTTTCTATCCTCCAAAACAGACTTTTGAGCCACCTGGGGCTTGGTCAATAGCCCACAATCGCAGATGGAAAGGACATGGGGATGGTTGGCAACCCTTTAACAACGGGTGGGAAGGAGCACCCACTATGAACAGGTTTGAATGTCTGGATCAGGTGGATTGACTGGGAATTACTGTCGCCCCAATCCTTACCAACGCCCAAAATCCCCTAATGGAAACTGTCCCGAGTGAAAAATTAATGCCCATACCCCAAGTTCCAAGCAACATTGGGATAGGCCTAAACCCCCTTGAACAGCACCCTTTTACTGCACAGGTCAAACTACAGGCAGACCCTGCACACCTGCAAGTTCGGATAGGCACAACGGGGAATGCATGGCATCATCCACAGGAAATTAGAAACCCAATGCACTCTCTCCTTTCTTGGAATGTTGCAGGCCTCGGTAGTAAGATCACCCACAAACCTTGGCTAGAGATTGTGCAGAAGCATGGCATCCTATGCCTACAAGAAACCTGGCTTATAGAGGAAGTGCACATGTTGGGCTACCGAACCTTCCATTCCCCAGCTGTGCCATCAGCCCAGGGTCGCAACAAGGGGGGCTTGTGCACATATATATCTAACGTAGCGGACGTAAAAGCTTGCGATTTCCAATCCAATCAGTACTTCCAAATCATACTACTTAAATGGGGCACTTCGCATAAGGTGATTCTCGTGAATTTTTATAATAATTTGCCAATTAGTGAGGTGGAATCAAATTTGAATATTATGATCCATCATATTCACAAACTGAGAGATCAAGGTTCGGGGGATCACAGTGTTGTGGGTGGGTGACTTCAATTGTTCCGTCTGTCCGTCTTCTGAGCTAGGTTTGTGCGGCCTGTCAGATCTCGGGGAGGACGGTCCTCTGCACTTCTCCCACACCAATATGGGGTCTCTTCTTAACAATGTCATATTTACCTTTGACCTCACCTTCATTAACCAGGCATGCTCCCCCCCGGTTCCCTTTGCCCCAACGTACAATGGAAGAGGTTGTAAATCCACAATCGATTTCGCCTTGATATCACCCACCTATTCTGACTTTATAACCTTCTGGGAAACGGGGGATGACCCCATGAGCGATCATTATCCCATTACCTTCGGGGTAAATCTCATGGAGGGCAAAGTAAAGGAACCTAGTAGGGTTCTATATCCATTTGAGGTTACCCTATCTAAGACCAATGGGTATGTAATTAAATGGGAGAAAATGAACCCAACATCCTTCTTTCAAAACTTCCTATCCTCTTGCTCCACGGACATACTTGCCTGCTTAGAGAAAGATACTGACCCAAAGAGTATCATGGTTGCTTTTTCTAACATTCAGCACCACATAAAAAATGCACTGACTAGGAACTGCAAAGACAAGGGGAGGCATACTCGTGGGTGGTTTGACTCTAGATGTACATCTACACTGAAAATCTTAAAGAAAGTTTTGTCTGCCGACCCAAAAGATAGAGTTCAAATTCGTCAAGCGAGACACGATTATAAGCTGGCAATTAAACAGCGGAGGGCGAAACTGAAGCAGGAGGCCTGGGAAGCTTTGGGGGAAGCCGCCAGGAATAAGGACAGTAATGCCTTCTGGAAAGTCATAAGATCTGTTTATAACTCAAAAGACAGAGATAATTCTGTAGAAGTGGCTATAACGGCTGAGCTCTGGGTAGAACATTATGGTAATCTTTATTCCAACAACACACAGGGTAATGTCCCGAACCCATGCAAGGTGAATTCACCCCCAGATAGCATAATTCAGGATAACCACCCAACTGTCTCCCCAGCACCTCCTTACCCCATTGAACTGGTATTCACCACACTAGAAGTGGAAGATGCCCTTAGAGAAAGTCCTTTAGGTAAAGCCCCCGGCCCTGACCACACCCCAGTGGATCTCTATAAATCAGAACCGGACTTTTGGGTTCCCTTGTTAACCAATGTATTAAATATGGGAAATAAATGCGGTTTTATTTCCACCTGGCCGGACGCAATCGTAGTCCCCATATTTAAAAAAGGGAATAGGGACGACCCGGCTTGTTACCGTCCAATATCGCTATTGGACGGACTCATGAAAGTTGCTGGCAGGATTGTCCTTAAGAGGATACAACACTGGGAAGAAGAGAAGAAGGTTATCTCAGAGTTCCAATATGGGTTCCGAAAGGGACTAGGGACATTGGAGCAATCCCTAAATTTGTCCCTATTAGTCTCTAAATATACGCAGGCCAAAAAAGGGGACTTATTTGTTACCTTTGTCGACCTCAGCTCCGCATTCGATTGTGTGGACCATGCGATGCTCTGGTCGACACTGGAAGACATCGGGGTGGACTCGGCGATCCTCACATTTATCAAAGAACTATATAGAGAAGCGGGGGCCAGAGTAAGATTTGGGACCCAGGGGCAATGCTCACAAAAATTCGCCATAAACAGAGGGGTGAGGCAAGGCTGCATACTTGCGCCCTTGCTTTTCACTTTTTACATAAACTCTATCGCTGAAAGCTTAATAACTCTGTCAAGCGATTATCCGGCTGTTAATGGTAGGCCTGTACCCATTCTTCTATATGCCGATGACGCGGCAATTATGTCTAGGACAAAAGTAGGTTTGCAGAGAGCTGTAAATGAATTTTCATCCTACATGGGTAAAAGAAATTTAAAGGTGAACATTTCCAAAACTTTCTCCATGCCCTGCTCCCAAAAGAACAACAGACCATCATGCTCAATATATTTAGATCAGCAAAAGATTGCCATCACAGACACTTTTTGCTATTTGGGCATTGCGTTTGACAGGAGGGGAAGGTGGAAACACGCAGTGTCAGCTAGGAAACTCGCCTTTAGCCGTGCCATAGGCGCTTTAAGAACCTTTGCAGCCAAAATTGGGGGTAAACCCATTCATGAAATGTTACAGATTTACCGGGCAAAGTGTATAGCTACGGCCACATATGGCGCAGGACTCTGGGGTTTCGAGAATGTGTCCTCATTACAAACTTGCGAGAATATTTTCATCTGTTACTTACTAGGTGTGTCCAAAACCACGTCGACTTTTATGACTCGTATTGAGACCGGCGTCAAATACCTTAGCGACATCATAAAAATATCACCTTGTTTGCTTTGGCATAAGATCTGGACCACAGAGGAGTGCAAATTGAATAGAAACCTCATGAAAGACTGCATGGCTTTGGACGGTGTAGCAAAAGTCAAGTGGCTGCGATATGTACAAACGATGTTCTCTAACATTGGACACTCTGAATTTTACCACGAACCAGAGACCCTTCAAACCTTGACTAGACCGGCCCTCAAAAAACTATTATCTATACACTTAGAGAGTGCTAGATGGGACACTGAGAAACTTAAAGGCACAACCCTGAGTTATCAGCAAATCACCCCTACTGAAGGCTTACAATCTTACCTTGGGCTTGAAAAAGCACCCTATGCTCGCATGCTTTTAACTAGGCTGCGCCTAGGGTTTTTCTTCCGCTTGGTCACTTTGCCGAAACAGAATGACTGGGCCTCACTGAAATTAATATGTCCATGCGACGACCATTCAACACAAAGTAACATTCACATCATGTTCTTTTGTAATCTGTATACCAGCCAGAGGAAATTATTTCTTCTACCCTTACTTAAACGCTGGGGAATAAGAACATGTAAACCTGCATATTTAAAACTTTTGCTTTTAGAAGATGTGGATGTCATCTTTGCTGTTTCTCGCTTTTTAATGTCAGTGATGAAATTTAGAAACTCAATGAGTTAACTAATACTCGTTAATATTGACTGATTAGTGTAAAACGAGGCCCCTCATCCAAATGACTGCTGTAGATTTTAACTTTTGGAGAAATGTTTTATCCATTTTTGTTCATATGAAAACTGTTCTTAAATTATCCGCATAAATTGTATTTGTATGCTTTTATGATTTATTGATAAATCGAATAAAGCTTATATTTGATTTGATTTGATATTAATTATAATATGATTTAATTTTGTTAAACACTCAAGGACCCCCTTGAGCTGGCCTCACGGGACCCAGGGGTCCTCGGGCAACAGGTTAACCCCTTGCATGCTTATGACAAGCCCAGCTCGTCATGAGGCACAGTGGAGCTGTGCTCATGACGAGCTGGGCTCGTCAGAACGATTGCGCCACTCCCACGCGTAATTGATTCCCCGCTTGTGCGGGAGAATCAATCAGTGGGCGGAGTCGTGACGAGCCCAGCTCGTCATGAGCACAGCTCCACTGTGCCTCATGACGAGCTGGGCTCGTCACGAGCACAGCGCCGCCGCCGCCCCCCCCCCCCCGCGCCGCGGGGGAATTACCCCCGCGGCTATGGGGTTAAGAACCACTGTTGTAGAGCATAACCAAAAGGCTTGGCAGAACAACAGATTTTAAGGACAATGCCAATTTGCTTTTTTAAAGCAGTTGTTTCTCAGACGCAGCTCTTAAAAAGTGCAGGCATTATTTCATGGGAAGCTAGCCAGAGAAAGTAACTTTAATAAGTAACCACTTTGAACAATATTTAACACACATCTCACTTTTGATATTTCTAGTCACTTTTGTTTTGGGGGGGGGTATTGGGAGTATTTTGAATTTTCGAGAGCAGCTGTCACATTTCAGCTTTGGGGAAGCTGCAATTTCACTCCACTGACCTTATGGTTTTTAAATTTGTCAAAAAAAAATACATGCAGAAAGGGTAGTAGAAGCATGTTTAGTACCAGGGGTGAAGTGGGAACAATCACTCCGATTGCTATTGTATCATGATGCACTGGGTACTTCTGGTTCAGCTGGCAGATAAATGAAACTAGCAGTTGCAATGCAATCGGTCTCGCCTTTGGGACTTTATATATATTTGCCTATGTAGCACAATATTGGGGGTACAGGAACATTTACTGTTCTAATGTGCACGAAGCAGGAAAAGCGTGCAGTACCACTGGCTGTCACCAGGTGTCACTTGGGACCTCTTTTGGCCCCATAAGGTACTGCACCCTTTATTACTAATTAACACAATTAATCAATGCAGCAATCTCGGTGGGGGCGGGCAAGCAGTGTTGTGTGGGGAGACAGCAAAGGGAAATTAAATGAGGGCACTGCAGTGCAAATGAAGCGTACATTAAACAAACTAACAAACAAGCAAAACTAGAAGTGACCTCGGAGGGGTGGTGGGGGCCTGCGAGCAGTGTTGTGGCAGGGGTGAGGCATCAATAGTGAAAAGCCAGCATTTCTAAAGGACAGTAAGAAGAACCAATGTAAAAGATGGGCGTATTTTGAAGCCCATGAAGATACAGCATGCCTCAAAGAGACGGTGCATGTGCTGCCTAGGCAAGACCAAAAAAAAGGTATATGAAAGAAATTTTACTTAGTGTTGCACTAATGGCATTTCATACTTCAACTGATTTCTTTTTTAAAGAAAGCACACATGAAATTCGGTTTCGTTTATTAAAAGGCTCAAAAATATATTCTCACAAATGTATTTCTTCTTATTATACATTAAACTACACTGTAAAGTGCCGTGGATCCTCCATCTGAGTGGGATTATTAAAATATACTGACAGAGCTGCTAGTAATCACAATGCTGTGTACAACCTGCTTCACTGTTCCTACTGTAAATGCCATTTCATGGATGAGAAGTTACATAGCTTAAAGTGGGAAGAAGTAAACCTTTGTGCAAAATAGAAGCATTTGCAAGGACAGAATCTTTTCCAGTTCAGAGAATTTGTAATGGTTGGATGTTATCTTTGTAAAACGTACATACTCACACTCTCAATTACACCAATAAGCGTGACGAAATCGGATCACAGAGGTGGGTGCTAAGTGTACCAGGTAAAGGATACCAGCAAAAGGTGGCGAGTTTCACTGCTGGCACCATGTCTCCAGAACCAGAGAATGCCTCCAATTACGCAATGCGGAGTACACAGCAGTGTAGGTGTAACACCGCTGTAACAACAAGCAAGCATCCCTGTGGGAATAGTCAGGCCATAAACCAAATACTCTCCGCAGTTCAACACTCAAATGATGAAAGTCCAACCAGTACAAGATAAAATAGCTGCAACAGTTTGCACAAGAAATATTCAGCTTTATAAAAACAGAACTACCTACGCTGGCAGCAGAAGTACATGCAAGCAATAAATCCTGCAGGCCTTGAAATTCAATGAAACCCAACCAGTCATAAAACCGCGCAGACAACAGTCACCATGGTAACTTCCACATAAGTGCTTCAGTATCTCATCATGCCATCACTCCTCCTTATTACAGTTCTTGCTGTTTATTTTGTGTTGCAAGGAAAGCACGGGTTGTTGCATGCTGCCCAATTACATTCGGATCGCATTGCTGCTCAGGCCGAGAAAAAATGCACCTATCAAGGTGTCGATCTGGCAGAGCGGAGTGAGCCAGAGGGGGAGAAAGAGCAGAGAGAGACAGCATTGAGAGAACGAGTGCGTGAGAGAGCATAGAGAGGGACACTATTTAATAACCTTGTGCCTTTCTCCCCCATGCTAAACAATAGAGCATTTGGATTTGAACGTCTTTCGTATGCTCATGATACTCTATAATCTTTTGATAAAAATTTGAATAATGCGAAAGCACGAT
This sequence comes from Triturus cristatus, assembly GCF_964204655.1. NCBI lineage: Eukaryota > Metazoa > Chordata > Amphibia > Caudata > Salamandridae > Triturus > Triturus cristatus. Next base: position 1,218,688,603 of record NC_140592.1, read on the forward strand.
ATGCAGCCGGGATGAAAACCATTGCAACCTGGATGGCAAAAACATCTTCAGCTGAAACCAGCATAACAGATAATGTTGTGTGGCAAGGCCCAACAGCTCTGGACCCCTCCCTGACTGGTGGCCTTCTGAATTCGGCTCAGTGCCAATTTCCAAAGTGGCAGCTAAAAACGTGGGCGTTCACCTTGATGAGTCGCTGACCGTGAAAGAACAGGCTGTGGCTACCACTGACACCTGCTTTTATATGATGAGATACTGCAAAGAGGCTTTCCTCTACTCCCACTTTGTGAGGCAAACTTTGGTCCAAGCGTTGGTTATCTGCCGCCTGGATTACTGCAATGCCCTACAGGCCACTACCACTGAGGCACTTCTAACTAAACTCCAAGTGGTCCAAAAATACAGCAGCACAAAAAACTCCCAACCAAGACTGTCTCTTCTCCCCTTTTGCCCTCGCTTCACTGGCTTCCTGCCCACAAAAGAATTACATTTAAAATCTGTTCAACACACAAATCTCTGAACGGCAAATGACCAAGTTATCTTTCCGCAAAGCTTACACCTTACCAGCCAGGCCTAACCTTAAGATCTACTGACAAAGCGGGGGCGGGCAAGAGCACAGCGGGAGGCGGGCAAGAGCACAGCGGGAGGCGGGCAAGAGCACAGCGGGAGGCGGGCAACAGACAGTCACGGAGGTGGGCGACTGAGGAGGGAGGTGGAAGGCGGACAACAGACAGCGGGAGGCAAGGAACAGACAGCGGGAGGCAAGGAACAGACAGCAGGAGGCAAGGAACAGACAGCGGGAGGCAAAGAGCAGGAGGCAAGGGACAGACAGCGGGAGGCAAGGGACAGACAGCGGGAGGCAAGGGACAGACAGCGGGAGGCAAGGGACAGACAGCGAGAGGCAAGGGACAGACAGCGAGAGGCAAGGGACAGACAGCGAGAGGCAAGGGACAGACAGCAACACAGTGCTGCTTTGCCCCCATATCTACAATAAGTTTTGTCTTTATGGTTGTTAAGAACCAAGTTTCAGACCTCTCCTGTGATGAGTGGGCCTCTAGCCACATACACAAGACCTTGTTTTCTGATGTGGAAGAATGATTCCCCGAATCCGTCTTAGGGCTTACATAGTGGCAAGAGATATGGGTCAACCATGTAGCAGGGGTGTGGAATTTAATACAATATCTGCTTGTTCATGGGGAAGGTTGCTTCATGCATCTACTTGCCCTGTAACTAAATCCACATGCCCCTTTGGTGCCATGTATTGCGCTGACAAATTATGACAGCAAGCTCATTATATAGGAGCTCTGATATAGCCTCTCTGATTATGCCAGAGCTCATACCAAAGTAGGGGTTGGATACTAGCAATTCACTTATGTTGCCACAGATTTACATACTGGGGCTGAAGGTAGTGACAAGCAATAGTTCCATGGTTGGATTGCCCATTTGAGTCTGTGCAGACATACTAACTTGCATGCTTTAAGGGTTTTCACAAACACTTCTCTAATCTTTTCCCATACTGAGAAAGGTTGGAAATTTACTCCTGACAATGGCAGATGTAAAGCGTCTTCCAGGGTTGGGAAAACGTGGTTGGGGGGAAAGTGAACTTGCAAACACTCCGATTTTCGCATGAGGAAATCTACTCACGCATATTTGCTCATGCTAAAATGCATATTTTTTTAGGAATATTATTTCTTGGGCTACTTCTGTAAATTCTTGTGAATTCACGAGAGACTTATATCTGCACTTCATGTAAAGATATATACCATGGGTGCACTTTTGAGACTTTAATAACTGGGCCCCCAATTAGGTCTGGCGTTAGTCATGAACTTTTGTGTTTATTAAAATTCTGCCTCTCACTCTCTCTCTCTCTATCGGCTGGCTTCACTGTAAGTGACAGCATTCTGCTCTTTCACAAAGAGCAAATCGGCACACAAAATAGTTTTATTCAGTGCCAGGAACTACTGCGGCAATGTGTGCTTTCTGAGATCAAAAAATGTTTTTGCCAAGGTTTGTTATAATGGTGAAGGCCATCAGCTCCCACACCAATAAGGGTTTACAAACACCATACCAAAACAAGTCACACATTGACAAACCCAAAAGGCTGACCACCAATTTCATTCCTACTCGCTTTGCCAATGCTGGTTTATTTTTGGTTTTTGTTTCCCACAATCTTATTGAAACTGGTTACATTTATTTCCCATTATGAATATTTTTGGGACATACTAGCACACCCCAACACACTTTACTAAATGATGCTGCAAAGAAATAGTACCTAAAATTTTATAGAAGTTCAGTGACTTTTTTTTCCTACTTACAATGTTCACAAAAAATGCATTTTGAAAGCAAAGAATCATCAATCTTGCTTTCAAGCTTCTGCATATATTTGCATCTAATCAGAGAGCATTCTGGGAGCATTATACATAGCCTCATATTGCTAAACTTTGAAAATGTGTGTACACATTTTTATACTGAAACCAGTCAGTAGTACAATCCGAGCTTACATTTACGTGGAGTGCTAACCATAATAACAAAGGCTTTACATTAATGAACCATAAATACAAGTTTGAAAAGCAAGATCATGTGACATGGACACAAATATTACCTTAACTGCAGTAAATCTCCTTTCCTGGACGGTACATAATATGGTACTGCAATCTGGCTGCCAAAGGGTTTGTGCTGCATGGGGGTTGGGCCTACTTGTCCCAAGGACAAAATACACATGAAAACTTGCTGCCCTTGACCCCAAACAGTATGTCCTGGGCGGCGGGCTATAGGAATTCCACATCCCTGATCATGTATGCATTTAGTAGTAACTACCTACCCTCCCTGCTTTGGTGAAGGTCATTAAATAGGAAAGCATGGCGATGAGAATAAATAATCCTTTCGCCTTGGACTTGCCTAATTCGTACAGAGCCAGAAAGGCACAAAATCTAAACCCCCAAGTATCTTGAGCCAATAAGTGTGTCTCCTGAATGAAGCAAATGCACCCACTGCCAAAAGTGTTTTAGTGCCCTCTGTGACAAATGCCTTTTACAGTGAGAGCTTAACTTCAGCAGCACATTGAAAGAGAACAGTTTCACTGCTTTATTCATTTCCCCAGCCTGTTGAAGGAATCAGTGTGTTTAGCAGTACAGTAACATCTAGAGGAATGTGAATTACGTGTCAAGTCACCATTAAGACCATGCTAGTGCCGGGCGTGTGACTGAACTCCTCAAGTGAAAATACCCCGTTCACAGACTACCCGTGTCCTTTTTGAGTTCTTTAAATTTGAGTCAACTCTTTCCTCAAGGAGGGAAGATCTTGTTGCAGGCCACAGAATAAGTCCTGCAAACATTTTCATGTAATAAGCATATGAGAAGTCGTGCCCTGAGGAAAGGCCTGATGGAAGCCAATACTCCTACCTACTATTTTGTAAGGTATCCTCTTTCTTTACTCAGGGTTTTTAGAACATCTCCCTCGCATATTGGTCCTTCTTTCCCATGGTGGTAGCTATTCTCCCCATGTGCTGTTATAGCTTCTGTTCCAGGCTGGTAGATCAGCAGTTTTAAGAGCCTCTTCTGTCCATGGAGATATGGCAGGGTCCACAATCTAATTCACCGACACCACTCGCCTCCACCTAGTCTCACAGTGTGTTGATGGAGTGGCCCAACTGCACCTGAAATCGGCAAAGTCACTTTCTGTACTTCTTAAGGATTTGGGATAACTTGTTTTTCTCCATGTCAATTTTCCATTACATTAAACCAACCATCACTGCACCCCTGTGCTTCTGTTTTATTGTGGCTTAGTCAACTGACCGCAAATTCTAGCTCCGTACCAGCTGGACCTTCATTGATGAAGCAGCTCTATCCCTCTTCATGACAAGCAACTCAAGACCCACCTCCTCTATCCCAAGAAGTTGCCTCTGCCCGGTTCTCGCACAAGGTACTTTGTTTCCTTGGAATGCAGTCCCTCTTACTTCACAGAGATTGTCCTGCTCTACTTCATCGCCTTTTGGACGAGGTCCTGGAACTACCAGTTACCCGTCCTCACTTTTGGCACATAACGAAGTATGGTGTGACCCCCCCCCCCCCCCCAACCTTCCCCTGCGCCCACTGCCCAACTGGTGTGGGCCTCTGAACAGGAGTCCCTCTTCTGCCTTTTCTCCAGTCTCCTGGGCACCTGCCTAAGGCCCCACTGGGATTGCAGGCTCTTTGCTTTCCCGGGGACCCTGTATGTGCTGCTCACAGCTCTGTACTCTTCTGGAAAACTTCACACCCCCTGGCGCTCGTCATGCGGCAATTGACAGAGCCGTTTTTTCTGTCAGTGCCTTGTATCACTGAGGTATGACATATTGCTTCTAGCTGTGAATGGTGAATTTTAGCACTCCTACATCAGGGAGCCAGGCCTCGATCCCCACTGCTCACTCTACAAATTTAACAGCGGATTCCCTGGCTTTGGAAACCAAGCACCAATTGCTGCATCCTCAGAAGCTTTGCTAGTGGTTGGCCCTCACTGGAGCCTTACTTGCAGCAGGAAGCCCGGATGCTATTTCCAGCCCTGTTGCGTCCCTGATGCAACAGGAGTAAGGCGGGCTGAGACAGCTAGCACTTACTACTATGCAGTCATCTTGGCCTCTCCCCTCACGCAAACAATTCCGAGGGTGAGGTCATCCTACCTTATCTACTGGCGATAGCGGGTGCACAATGCAATGATGGGATGACATGAATTTAAATAAAGTAAAGAGAAACAATGAAAATGAGAAAATGTAGAAACTTTCCCCACAGAAATTGCAAAAGAAAAGCAGCCAGTGGTCCAGAGCATGCATCGTAAAGTCACTATAATCTTTTCTTCATATGAATAAAAGCTAGCAAGTACAAAAAATGACTTATCCCATTTTATACCTTCCAATACTTGTACCCTGTGCTCTAATACGCACAGTGGGATAGTAACGTCCTGTCAGTAAAGAACTGCATGCGCCATGGTCCTCAAACAATAGTTACTGGCTTACTGGGATCTGCTATACAAGTCCCAACAATGGAATCTGTTTATAAATCTACTCTGGGAAGTACCGACTGAACGAAGTGTTAGCTACTTCCTTTATAATTTCCACCTCCCACAACCGGCACTGTTAACATCAGTATCACATCCTTTTTGGCAAGTTAGCCAGAAGAAGGAATAGAAAACACAAAAAAAACATTTAGCACAGCACACTGAACTGGTGTGTAACTGTGATCGCACAATGACCATGTGCTGCTATCACCATATCTGCATGCCTTCAGGATCAGCAAAGAGCATGGTATATGGCACCTCCTCTTTGGCAAGACGCCTAATCAATATAATCATGAATATTCCTCCCATTATTTTTTGGGTTATTATCCATGAAAGTCAAGATCTAAACTGTGCAACAAAATGTAACCAAAGCTGCACTGCAGTCCCATTAAAGGCTTCGGTCTGAATCTCCACTACTCCAAATGACCAACTGGGGCACGAAAATTAGGAAAAGTAGAGGAATGGGGCCAAGCTGTATGGGCTTGGAAATGAGGCACGCAGCGGGGGGGCGGGCGGACAAATGAGCACAGACTGACTTACTCAAACAGACTACACTTACACAGCTGCACAATACCTGCAGTTGGCAACAGCTCCTCAAAACTCAAATACTCGGGGTAAAAGGGGGAAAAAATGAAAACTGCAGGTGCATGATTTGTCTGAGCAGCTCAACATACAACTTGTAGTTTTTCTATGCAATGGTGTACTGCTGCTCTGTTAGACTGGGCCAGAAATCTTGGCTTTCAGCTTTCCTGGGAACTACCTTGCGTCAAAATCAGTCAATCACAGGCACTGTTCATAAAACTTCACCCACAGTCGCAGGATGATTAACGGTGCAGGGCCTGCAATAAGGCCATTCAAACTGTTATCATGTAGGCAGGGTTTGCCATATGGTGGACAACGGAAACCAGGAACTTAACATGCAGCACTGGAGTACCATCCAGACTAGATGCATAAAGCAGAGCTAGGAAGGGTATATCTAGCTCAATGCTGGCAATTCTGGTCTTCGTGGTGCTCAATTCCCAGCTCTAGCATATTGGCAGAATAGCTGGCATAAAATAGACATCTACAGCATGAGATATTAATACATGTGTATGCAAGACTGAAATCTGTCCTCGCTTGGCAGTGGTACAAGTTAGAACTAACCCTTGGCGGAAAACTATGCTACGCTCGCGGAGTGTGCGTAGCGAGCGCAACTACGCGAATCGCATGTAGCACGGTGCAAAAACATGTAGCGGACATTTTTTGCTCGCTCGCGGTACTCAACGTCAAGATGGCGACCGCGAGCGAGCAAAAACAACATCCCGACTAGACTTTCCTCCTTCGCGATCGGCAACATCAAGTTGCCGATCGCGAGCGTGGAAAATAAACCTCCCGCCGAGATTCTCAACGTGGGGAGGTCAGGTTTCTCATTGCGAGTGGTCGCGAATGCTCGCGACCACTCGCAATGAGAAACTACCAGTCCGTGTTGAGAAAGCTGCAGCTCGAGTACAAATCTACTCGAGCAGCAGAAAACAACTGCTTGCACTGTGCATGATGCCGTTCGCAATGACTGCAGTGTGGACAAGCATCCGACACTGTGCAATCATTGCGAACAGCATTTCCCTACCCCACTACGCAGTTCGTGTAGCTACGCGTAGTGCGAAGTGCACTTCGCGTAGCACAACTACGCCCAGGGTTAGTTAGTACTTGATAATGAAAACCAGAGGCAGCAAATACGTATTTAATAAAAAATGTGAACTTTTTGTGGGGGAGGTAAGGATGCGATTGAGATTTTTCTGAAATTAAAAGCTTGCATTTGACGGCAAAGAATGAAAATGAAATATTTTCATCCGTAAACATCAGGTTGACAAACGCACATTTAAAGCAGATGCTCGAGTGATAATTCACGCCCAACACAAACGCCCTATTATGGATGTTGTTTACTTTGTGCAAGAGGGCACTTGCTGTTACGTCATGACACTTGTGGACACTTCTCATCATAAGTATATAGTATTTTATGACATTGCCATTACTGCTTTTTGAGATCTGGGCATCCAATACTGGTGTTACATATTCGCTGTTCAAGCAATACCAACGCTGAATGAACCTGTCAAATTAACCTTGCTTTTGAGGTCTATGGACAGAGACTGATTTGTTTATTTTTCCACTCTGACTCATGAAAATAGATGCTCAGTCAGCATATATCACTGAGAAGCTAACTGGAAGGGGCAGGATGTAAACAATCAAAGTGTGCTGCAAAAGTGAAGAAACATGCAGTGAAAAATGACCGGCACTATGCAATTATAAACCGCCAGCAATACCTACAGCTTACAAGCTTTTAATTTTCTACTAGAGGGAAAAAGTCTAAAAACAAAAACGCCAACATGATTTTCTGAAAGGCCTGATGTGGGTTATGCTTGGTTGGGATATCATGAATAGTACAGGAATATTTTAAGAGTGCCCCTTCAGAAAATATGGCTATCTAGCAAATTCATATGGAAATTGCTCTATAAAGATCAGTATCTGGCTCAATTTGTTTTCCAAACTCTTCAGGGGGTATGGGAAGCCTTGAACTACGCTGGGCAGAAACTGGCCTCAGTTGCTGCAAATCATGATGAGTATTTATGCCCAATCACTATAAAAGAAAATCACTTTGCCACTTAAGCTACATTATTTACGTGGAGCAGCTGAGGATATTTTGCCATCCTAGTCATGAGTGCAATATATTATTCTACTGCAGAAGCCTCAGGCTAGACATGTGAATTCACCTTCAACAACAGGCACATTGAGAGAGGACACATTGTAGAGGTGTTCATCATTTACAGATGAGAAATCGCTGTGCCTTTGCACATCTGCCCATGATATACCAGAAGCAAACAAAATTTAATGGGTGGGGTGCTTGAACTAATCTTGGCCACTGGTAATTATTTGGCCATATCCAAAGGCGATTGCTCTTTTGCCCACCAGGCTACCTCAGTTTCAATCCAGTCATATGCAAATTAGTCTGGACCCTGCTCCAATAGGAATAATCCAGCCCAAACTGCCGGGCAAGGCAGTCTACGAGCCAGAACACAAACAACCCAAGATCTTTTTAGCCCTAGTTGACGTACTTCATTTTCATATTCATTATCGGATAAAGGCCCGGATAGGAGTATAACTTTTAAAAACTGTATGGTGGCAGTTTGACGTTGGATGGCCCAGAACAGTTTAAAAATTAATTCAACAAAAGATAGATGTCCTTTTGTATGGAAATCGTCCCACGTTCTGTACCCCCAGCTGGTGGCCCGAAGAAATGGGTTGTCTCCCCAAGCCGATGCAGAAGGTAAACAAATCTGGGCATCTTGACTGATGAACGACTATCGTCGTTTCAATCGCCTTACTCCCTCTGTGCGTAATTTGGAAAATTGACCAATTTTTACCATCGGACATGCTCAAGACAGTGGTCATAGCATTGGTTCTTTCAAGGATAGACTACTGCAATGGGCTCTATTCTGATCTACCTAAGAAATATTTGAAAACGTTGAAGACTGTTCAAAACGCGGCAGCTCTACTTATCACAAAGATTCCTAGATTTGGCTCAGTTTCTCAAGCCATGAGTAGTCTTCATAGCCTGCAAGTGAAAAAACATTTTTGTGGGACTCTGCACAGCCTACAAGCCCCTGCAAAGTCAAGGCCCAACGTACCTTTAAGACAGGATTAGATGGTATTTACCAAAAAGAACTCTACACTCAAGCTCGGCTCGAGACTTGTGTGTTCCTCTTTACAGACGAAATACCTGGGGAGGCAGGAGCCTTATACGGTGTACGGCGTTGCACTGGAATCGTCTGGGAACTGAAAAATGCTACTTCTTTGCTCAGGTTCAGGAAGGAACTAAAAAACCTGGTTGCTCTCCCTGGATCTCTGAGTGATGTGTTTTTTCTGGGAAAGTTGATGTTCTGGCTTTTTGGTCCCTTCGGTCATGGATAGTGCCAAGATGCCTCCGGGCAATTGTTAACTCTCTTTAAAAATTAAAGCAAATCAAATCTTCATAATGTCCCAGAAAGCTATCTTCAGTAAGGGTCCAACATGGCTGAGGTAGCAAGAGGACTCAGACAAGCCCAACATAGCCGACCCCCCCCCCCCCAAATAAACATGGGCAGTAAATGCCCAATAAGCATTCTTAACCTCTAACCCTTGCTGTCAGTAGAGAGCACTTCCTACTTGCTCAACCACATATAGTGGAGAATAAAGGAAGACATTTCCTCTGGTCTCTCAGCTAGTTAATATAGCTCAGCTATACTGCAGAGGTGTGTGTGGGACCTGGCGGTCATCTGTTGAACAAGACCAATCAGGGCTTAGCTTACACAAGATTAATGGGCCACATAGGGGGTAAGAAATTCTCCCCTTCCTATCATCACTTTGTAAGTGATCTAATTCTTAATGTAGTATACATGACCTTTTTTCATCTCAACCCTCTCCTAATCCCTCTTTCTTCCTGTTCTTCCTGATTTTCTCTCCCTTTGAATCGTACGTTTTCTACCATTCCTTCTTAGGTTTTAAATAAGGCCTTGAAAGTTGGTTTACCTTCATGCTCTCTGAATGCTTCCCCATTCTTTCCTACATGAGGAAAAGCAACACTTTTAAATAGGATGGAGTCCCCTCCGCATTTCATCACTCGAGGTAGATGAAAATAGCGCATTGGTTAGGAACGCCACTTTTTGGAAACAAAAGTCAACCTAGCACACTACCTGCTGGGAGTTCATATATAGGCAGGCACTGAACGTCCCAGTTTGATGTATGGGGAAGCAGTGCAGGTTCTGGCAGAAGAAGTGGGTGAACGTAGATGGGCTGACAGTTGAGCCATATATGCCCGTGGGTGGGTGAGGGGGAGGGCGGTTGTTTCAGTTGTTTAGTTACAAATTTTGTTCAATGGCAGTCTAAGACTCCTCTGGAATACACTGGATGGGGGACCATGATAAAAATGATCCCTTCACATAATGGGAGGTAGCTTTAGGCTCCTAACATGGAACGTCCGGGAACTGGGGTCCTATAAGAAACGCTAGAGCACGCTCATTCCTAAAACGCCTTAAAATCAGCATAGCATACCTCCTGGCAACACACTTAAGATGACGCACGAGCTGCTTGGTTGGCAAACAAGTGTCGGGATAGATACATCATTCCTCTAATTCTACTTATTCCAGAGGTATAATAATAATATGGGTGGCTCCGGGGTTACCATGTCCATGACCTAGATGGAAGCGGATGTAGCTGAGCGGTATGTGTTTCTACAGATTTCCCTTGATGGTCATTTAATCCCACTCCATGATACAAATGTTCTTAATATTGACGACCCAACCTTTTTCTTGTCAATGCAAAAAGTGGGTGCCCCACTGCCATGGCTGGACATATATACATATATATACATATACATATATACACACACATACATACACAAACACACATATATATACAAACACATACATACAAACACACACACATACATACACATACACATATACATATTATATATCTCAAAGCTCCAAGGTTCCCACCTGTTGAGACGCACTTTGACATCCACTGCAGCAACCTTCATGAGGTAAAAGTCGGATCGGCGGACGGATCCAGTTTACAGCATGCCTGTCGATTCACGCCCGACGCGTTTCGGGCTCATTGCACTCTTCAGAGGCGCGACAGTCATTTTGGCATAGAGGCCACACCTCCCACTTAAAAATATGAGCCAGGCGTGAATCGACAGGCATGCTGTAAACTGGATCCGCCCGCCGATCTGGCTTTTACCTCATGAAGGTTGCTGCAGTGGATGTCGAAGTGAGTCTCCACAGGTGGGAACCTTGGAGCTTTGAGATCTATATACATCTCTATCTCTATATACATCTCTATATACATCTCTATCTACATCTCTATCTCCATCTCCATCTCCATCTCCATCTCCATCTCCATCTCCATCTCCATCTCCATCTCCATCTCCATCTCCATCTCCATCTCCATCTCCATCTCCATCTCCATCTCCATCTCCATCTCTATCTACATCTCTATCTACATCTCTATCTACATCTCTATCTACATCTCTATCTACATCTCTATCTACATCTCTATCTACATCTCTATCTACATCTCTATCTACATCTCTATCTACATCTCTATCTACATCTCCATCTACATCTCCATCTACATCTCCATCTACATCTCCATCTACATCTCCATCTACATCTCCATCTACATCTCCATCTACATCTCCATCTACATCTCCATCTACATCTCCATCTACATCTCCATCTCCATCTACATCTCCATCTACATCTCCATATACATCTCCATATACATCTCCATCTCCATATACATCTCCATCTCCATATACATCTCCATCTCCATATACATCTCCATCTCCATATACATCTCCATCTCCATATACATCTCCATCTCTATATACATCTCCATCTCTATATACATCTCCATCTCTATATACATCTCCATCTCTATATACATCTCCATCTCTATATACATCTCCATCTCTATATACATCTCCATCTCTATATACATCTCCATCTCTATATACATCTCTATATACATCTCTATATACATCTCTATATACATCTCTATATACATCTCTATATACATCTCTATATACATCTCTATATACATCTCTATATACATCTCTATATACATATCTCTATATACATCTCCCTATCTCCCTATCCCTCTATCCCTCTATCCCTCTATCCATATATATTATCTACTGGTGGTCGCCAGTAGATAGTTATAGTTAGGACCGGGTTTCCATAGGAAATTCGCAACATTCTATTTGGAATAACTTTGGCGCCGATTGACGAATCCTCGCGAAATTCTCAAAATAGGTGGGGCGCTCCGCTCCGCTCCTTCCCTGAAAGTCTCGGGGGGATTCGTCAAGCGGGGGCTGAGAAAAAGGGGGGTCCCAAAACGCGTTTTCCCCATGCATTTTTCCATAGGACCTTTAGTCCGAGCTACAGCCCGAACGGCTGAACAGAATTACTTGAAATTTGGCAGAGAGGTAGCCCTCAGGTCAGGGATGTGCCTTTTGAAGGTCTCGTGTAAATCTGTTCAGTATTTCCTGAGAAAATAGCATTTAAATCAATATATTCAGTCGCTGCACAAGAGGATTCGTTTCCGGGATCCATATCCCATTGTCAGGTGGCGTGTTGCACTCGGCCAATCCCACCGCCGAGTTAGAGTCAATAAAGTTTCCTGCTGCGATAAGCAAAAACACGCTCTCAGAAAGGTACAGCTAGTGGGAGTTTATTCACAAGATAACGCTACGCGTTTCAGCACAGAAGTGCCTTGATCACACGTTAACCACAAACCAATCAGGAACATCTTATGTACAAACACCAATGATCACCATGTATAGTCACTGTTTTGATTTCTAAATTTCTATGATGTAATAGAGATTTAACGCAAAAGAACTAGTCAATAATGGCCGATGCATTTTCTTGAATATCAGTGTCCTTCCACTATGTTGACTATACATGGTGATCATTGGTGTTTGTACATAAGATGTTCCTGATTGGTTTGTGGTTAACGTGTGATCAAGGCACTTCTGTGCTGAAACGCGTAGCGTTATCTTGTGAATAAACTCCCACTAGCTGTACCTTTCTGAGAGCGTGTTTTTGCTTATCGCAGCAGGAAACTTTATTAAATCTATATATATATATATATATCTATAGGCGCGCTCCGAGCGCGTACCGTAAGCTTATCGTACGCGCACGCCGCCGTGCACGAGCGCGATTCTGATTGGTTGTTAGATCTTAGTAAACATTTGAATCGGTCGAAACCAGGAAGTGTCGGCCGCCATTTTGTCTCTCGCAGTCTGAGGGGGTGAAAAACAAAGGTGGAGAACGTGAAAAGGGGGCAGGGTGGACAGTTCCTGACCCCCAAGCCTTTGTCAGGGGGTCCCAGAAGGACCCCCAAGGGCAAAAATTAATTGTAATTTTTTTTCGAAAAATCGCCGAATGCGCGTAGCGTACGCGCACGGCGTAAACGGAAAAATTCCGCGAACTTCGCGTAACGATTCCGCGACTACGCGTACCGTGCGCGCACGGCAAAAATAAATAAAAAGTTTTTTAAAAAATACATAACTTAGCATTTAAAAAAAACGTACAAATTCACTGAAAAAACCATAGGTTTCACACACGTTATAGTTAGGAATTAGCATTTAAAAAACCCTGCAAATTCACTTAAAAAACCATAGGTTTCACACATGTTATAGTTAGTAGGACATTTCACTCGTGAAAAACTAATGAAATTCCCCCGTTATAGTTAGTGCAGGCAACTATAACTCACGCGACCGCAATCCTCTGCTGATGACGTCAGATATTACATCAATGATGACATATGTGTTTTTCTGAAAAAAAAATATTTGTAATATATGTATAGCTAAAAATTAATGGAAGAAGACATGGGTAAATAAGTGTCTAAATACAGTGATGTAATATCTGCCGTCATCAGCAGAGGATTGCGGTCGCGTGAGTTATAGTTGCCTGCACTAACTATAACGGGGGAATTTCATTGGTTTTTCACGAGTGAAATGTCCTACTAACTATAACGTGTGAAACCTATGGTTTTTTAAGTGAATATATATATATATATATATATATATATATATATATATATATATATATATATTCCAAGAGAAAGCACAAACCCGCTTATGACAACAGTACTTCAAGAAGTCCTACATAACCTGGGATACACCAAACAAAAAGTCTACACATGTCACACTATAACACACAACACCTTCAGGGAAACCAGATATACCTTAGAATTAGATACCAAGACTCCACAGGGCCTTAATTCTAGCGAAGATTTTTACACTTGCCTTTAATTGGGTTCAATTCATGACTTCCAGTATGTTTACCTGTTTTGTGTATTGGTCACACCTCCTGTACCATCTATTGTTTTTAACATTTTTATGACACTCTTATCACGTTTTGCACTTTGCACAATATATTGTACGAATTTTTTGCACTCAGACATAGCTAGGTTGATGTTCAATTTTGGACTGATAATTCAGATATATGTTGGCAACATTTATAGGCACCTTTGCAACCCCTTTTTTTGGGATAGGCTTCCAAAATGTATTCACATTGTATATAGTTGAAGCCGTCAAGTGTCCTTTAGCCCAAAAAATGTGTGTTAGCGGCATTGTGGGTCCAACTTAAAATTGTTGGACTCTAACCACTTGGGTTAAATTCTCAATTGCCATTTTTGCACAATTTTTGCCTGTTTTGCACACATAGGAGAGTAATTTTAAAATTTGAATGTATTTTTAAAAAAAATCTTTCCTTTTAGTTTTACCTTCAAATTACGACTATACATTTTAAACGTATGCAATTTGTTTGATTAGGATTTTAACTAACTAATGTGTGTGTTATTACAATGTTGCCCAATACCGCTGGTGATTATCACTATGTATTTTTTCTATGTCTAACGTGCAAAGTTTGAACCAGCCAATTGTGTCATTTTCTCAATTAGCACTAAGCACTTTAAAAACCGAGATCGCAACTCCCATGGCGTCATGTGATCAAGGCCTCTGGAAGGCTGAAACGCGTCATGCAGGCATTGCTGTGAACGAAATAAAATAACTACCCACTTGCAATTTGGGTCGGTTCTCGTTTTCCTTCAAGATCGTGGGTGTTCAGGAGCTCTTCAGGCGAAATCCCCGATATATATATATATATATATATACACACACACACACACACACACACACACACACACATATATATATATATATATATATATACATACACATATATATATACATACATA